>NC_090758.1:36289266-36309266 GCF_036898095.1 Palaemon carinicauda
GTGCAATTTTATTTAACTTTTTTATTTCACATTCTAACAACCAAGTTGTGACAAGTTAAATTTTTCATAGATCCCTTAATAAGCTACTTAATCTGAAATTCAATTCAACCCCAATAGTCCACAATGTCCCCAAGCTCCGTATGTTTGCTAGATTTTCCTTTCTCCATAATAATAAATTTAGGAAAAAATGCATTAACCTATTCAGTGAGCAATTGCCTGCCCTTAATTTGAAACTAATTCCCATAAACCCCAAAACTATCGGCTCACTCTTCCAAGTCAAGGATAAGATCAGCCCCCTGTTTGCCTCCGGTGTCGTTTATAAGTATAATTGTCCCAGATGTGATTTTGGCACTTACATCGGTTGCACAAGGAAGCTGCTAAAAGTCCGAATTTTCTCTCATCAGGGAATTAGCTATAGAACGGGTTGTCGACTATCAAATCCAGAACAATCTAACATAAGAAATCACAGTAAAAGTTGCAAAACACACATAGATACCAGTCATTTTATTATAATAGGAAGAACCCGACATATGGACGAACTAACCACCCTTAAATCAATAATGAATAAGCTAACTGTACCTTCTTTTAACCACCAGTCATCTTCCACCTAATTGTTTATTGCCTAATTACCTGTTGTTTTGTTTACACTCCCTTCCATAACAATTTTTCATGTCAGTTCTCCTTACGCTACCGCTGTGGGTAGGTGTCTTGTTCGTTCTATTATTATTATTATTATTATTATTATTATTATTATTATTATTATTATTATTATTATTATTATTATATATTTTTCTATTATTATTATTATTATTATTATTGAATTAATTTGTTTCTCTATATTCGCTCCGAGCCCTTTCACTGTTATTCTGTGTTTATGTTTTTACTCTGTTTTTATTCTTAATTTATTAAAAAGCTTTTTAATTTTGGTGTTGGTAAACGTTGTGTGTATCTTTTTACTTATACGCAATTGATTTGTATTCGTTTCAGCCTGGAAAATGTATCAAGCTGATACGAAACGTCGGCGCAAATAAATGGATGAAAAAAACAGAACGCATCTCCCTACTCCAATATGTTTATGCTTGAGTAATTGCTCCTGTCTCCATACTACTTACACACACAAACACACACACACACACACATATATATATATATATATATATATATATATATATATATATATATATATATATATATATATATATATATATTGCAGAAAATTTTAATTTAAAAAAAAGATGAACTACATATATATAATTCCGAAGAAGAATTTACCCTTTTTTCAAAGGGGTAAAAATGTTCCTTACAAAAACTATCTTCATTTTTATATGCAATTTAATACATTCTTAAAAATTCTCTTTTCTTTACTTTGTTACAGGATGACTTCTCGCCCAGTGTTCAATGAGTGTGACCGGTATAAGATCAGACAATGGAAGATCTTGGATGAGGTTATAGGTCCCTTGCTGCAGCTGTTTCTCATCTGGGGAAACCCAGATTGGGATCAGAAAATCCAATTCTTAACTTACCTGAAGAACAAAAATGTAGAAATCAATAAACTAAAGAAGAAGCTCTATCCAGAACAGCTTAAGACTTTGCAAAAGTATCCCACGGATGTTGCTAAGTGGGATATAACCCTTATTTGTCTCCTTTTGAAACATTGTAAAGGAGTCTTTGCTGGAAAAGATGACATTGCTTGGTCATCAGGAAGCGGTAAAGAACCAGAATGTCTTATCACTTCTTTAAAGAACATAAGAAACACTATAGCTCATGAAGCTCTCAATCTAAATAAGAAAGACTTCTTTGACAAAATTGAAGAAATCCGTTCACTAATGGAAAGAGCACTTTGCATTGTTGGCAAAATATGTTCACATGTCAGCCAGACAGAGATTGATGCAAATGTTGCTAATTTCAACAAAAAGCTCAATGAAATAAGAGATGCAGACATTTCGCCAAAGACCCTTGATGAGTACAAGAAGGAATTTTTCTTTTCTGAACAGATAGCATTGATAAGGAATAAAGGTGTTCCATTCTTGAAAGATGTCTTGAATCGAAATACAACCATAAATCCACTGTCCTTAATAGTGAAAGGAGATGGAAGGCAGTTGCCAGTGAATGAAATATTCACAGAAATAGAACTGAATCAGGATGGAAAGAATGAGGAAGTTTTACTGGAGGACATAATAGATGTAGCCTCAGGTTCTGACGCTGGAAGTTTTATTTTGCTCAAAGGACATGCAGGAATGGGCAAGAGCACTCTAGTGAAAAAGATAACATCTGATTGGGCCAACCAAAGACCCTCCATCAAAGGCCTCAGCTCCTTTCATCTGCTCTTTTATGCAGAATTAAGAGATATTGTTAATACATTTGATAGGCTTATTGAATGCTCCTTGGGAGAAGAAGTTCATCGCTCATTCAAGGATGGAGACCTTGTTAAAGCTGTCTTAGGACAAAAAACTCTGGTCATCTTAGATGGCTACGATGAGCTCAATAAGAGTTCATCTGGCCTTTTCAACCATATTCTTTCTTTAAACAAACTCTACAGCCAATTAACTGTTATTGTTACGACCAGACCTGAAGCTGAAGAGAAACTGAATGCTCATCTCGAATCCAGGGCTTTGAATGCTGTTCATCTTCGGCTTGTAGGAATTAAAGCCAACAAAAGAGAAGAGTTTGTAACTAAATACTTCTTGAGTCTACCCAAAGATTCACCAGTTCTACAAGAGCTAGATAAACTATTAAAATTCCTTAGGAAAACTGAACACAAAATGAGCATAGTGTGGGAAGTCGCCTATAATCTCTGTCTCCTCACAATTCTTTGGATGTTCAAACCAGATGATGTAAACAGAATCACAACTGAGGCTGAGCTCTACTGGCAGATTTTCCTTCTAATCATCTCCAAATTAGAGGAGCGTTTGCAGAAGAACCCATTTACGCGTGACTTAGAATTAAGTGTTTTGCAACACAAAATAAATAAATTTCTTGATGAACTCTCTTGGGAATCTCTCAAAGGATTGAAAGATGATTTTATAAATCTTCCTCATTCGGTCTATCAAAGATTAACTGATCTATGTCTTCGTTTGGGAGTACCAATAGAAGAGCTGGCTGGAGCCTTCCTAAAGAAAGTCACTTCCTTCGACAACTCCTATTACACTTTCCCTCATAAGGGTTTCATGGAGCTCATGGGAGGTTACAACATCTATAAACAAGTGACCATCCCAGATGTGGATCCATTGACAATACAGGAGTGGAGTGATGAATTATCTCAAACCAGGATCCCATCACAAATCCAG
Organism: Palaemon carinicauda; assembly: GCF_036898095.1. Lineage (NCBI taxonomy): Eukaryota > Metazoa > Arthropoda > Malacostraca > Decapoda > Palaemonidae > Palaemon > Palaemon carinicauda. The sequence continues at coordinate 36,292,554 of NC_090758.1, forward strand.
TCCGAATTTCTTGCTTTTCTTATGTCAACGAAAACATCAACAGTGACAAATGTTCTGAAAGAGTTGCATGACGGCTCTCTCCCTGATTCTCTGGAGAAGTATCAAAACCTACTTATCCAGACACTAAGTATTTTCCACGTGGGGGAAGTGGAGGTGCCACTGGCAACCAAGATTGAGACCCTGGAACTCCTGGAGAAGTCAGGATTGGAGGACAAAGACTCAGTCCTGAAAGTCATGCACAACATTAAGTGCAGTGACAAGGTTGCACGCTGGATAGCGCAGAGGTTTTGTTTGATTGATGACAACACTGAAATCACTGACTCATCATTCGAGTCTTACATCGCCCTCCTTGCAGCCACTGATCCTCCTCTCCCAAACAGACATGAAATTGTAATTTTTATAGAACTCAATGGAACTATCTCCGGCTTCGAGGTACTAACCAAACATCTCTTGCGACACCAGATTTACCCAAGAGTAATACGGCTTCATCGCAGCTTTAAAGAATTTACGTCTATTAACGCAGAGGAAACAGAGTCAATCAAAAGTCTACTCAGCAAAGGGTAAGTTTTGCCTTTTCCTTTGCTTTTCTGACAGTTATTCTGAATATCAGTCTACTTCTTAACTAACATCATCAAATATCTTAATGAAAAAGATAGTGATACATAAAAACACATACACACACACACACACATACACACGCATATATATATATATATATATATATATATATATATATATATATATATATATATATATATATATATATATATATATATTAAGCCTACTTTTAAAGACAAAAAAAGACAGACATGAATAATTAGGCTACAGACTTTGCCACAATCCTCAGCTTGAGTCTCATAGTCTATGTCCTTTATGTTACCAGTATCATCATCATCTTCATCATCATCATCTACATCATCACTGTCATCATTAGATTCATTAAAATTAAGTAATATAAAAAAAGTCTCAAATTTACTTTCCTTCTCATGTATAGTTGATATTAATTTCGATATTCCACCAAATTATTCCTTTTGACTTTTCGATTTCATCATCATCATCATTGTCGTCGTCATCGTCACCTTAATCACCACAATCATCATCATAGTCAACGTCATCTTAATCATCATCAATCAACTAAATGATAAAATTCCCGATCGAATCTAATGACTATTGTATTTCTTTTCTTCTCTTTGCAACAGTTGTGAGTCTTACATAGGCATCTGGAACCCAACGTTTCAAATCCCTCCAAATGTGGAGGGACTGAGCGGGAGGCTTCCGGACCAAGTCAGCCTCGACGCCTTCTGTCAATCTTTGCAAGAGACAAAAGAGATCAGACATTTAGGTGAGTTATAAATGAAGGACGACAGATTTTCTGTCTTCCTTTCCTCTGAGTGACTTTATGATATCTCGCCTTCTTCCCCTTATCCCATTCCTATTATTCGTTCAGTTAATATTGTTATTATCATTTATTTCTATTATTGTAACTATCATTATTATTATCATTATTGCTGTATAAATTTAGAACATTATATTCGAGGCTCAATCAATTTTTTTTTCTTAAATAGGACAATATTGTTTTCATCTGATTTGAAGTAATTTAAAAGCTTTCGATGCTAAGTTATCATTAATTTCCTTTCTTATCTAAAAAGGAAATGATTCAGTTTAAAGGTGACATCACTACATCACTATAATCACTATTGATTTCACAAATAATGATATTAATGATGGTGAGAGTAGTGAATAGTAATGATCATGTTGGTAATGAAGAGTAAACGAGTATCGAGAACAGAGATAGTAAATCAAGGCTCCTCCTGACTCCGCCTCCTTTCTGCGCTGATTGGTTCTCTACAAAAATGTGGGCGGAGTCATTCGACCTGAAGAACCAATCACCGATAGGGACGTGAAAATGTTTTTCTCGATCAATAATAATGCAAAAGTTCCATAAAGCTGGGTTGTTATTGGCTGAATTTCTCCATACATGTTGTTGTTGTTGTTGTTGTTGTTGTTGTTGTTGTTGGTTTCCTTCTTCTTCGTCTTTAAACTTTTTTCTCTTTCAGAGATTCACTTTAGTGTCAAGGATGTCAGCAGCGTCAGTCACTCAATTCCTTTCTTGAAGAAGGATCCAAATATCGATGTCTTTGTCAGCGATGTCAATGAAGAAGACATTGAGAAGGTTGGGGACATCCTTCGGGCATTGCAACCACAGGATGCAAGGAGGTGAGGAAACATCATTCCTTGAGAGAGAGAGAGAGAGAGAGAGAGAGAGAGAGAGAGAGAGAGAGAGAGAGAGAGAGAGACGATATGATTATTATATTAATTTGTTGAACAGAAAAATTTATTTGAAATAAGACTTTAAATCGACATCAGATTTGGAGAAAGAAAAATCTCATAGTCCTATTAATAGAAATATTCAATTATTAATTATTATAGAAATAGAAATAAGTTGATCAATTTGTACACTTTTCAAATGTTACTTAAATGTTCATTTTTATTTTAATTTCATATCCTATTTGGGATCATTGAAAATTAATCGCAATATTGTGTACGTGAAGGTGTATATGTGTGTGTGTGTGTGTGTGTGTGGTTGTGTGTCTGAATGCACTTGTTCATCTTAACAAAACAAGATGACAATAAAACAATAATTAAAAATATGGTTGACATTATTTCCTTTCTTCTTCTTTTCCTTTCCTTTCATTTCATCAGATTTTTCTTCTATTCCTTCTTCCTCTTCCCAACAGATCCTTCACTTCAATCTGCTTTCCTCGGTGTTCCAAGAAGAGGAGGAGTCCTCGGGATTTCCTCCTCCCAATGATGAACTCCTTGAAGGGAGTCAGGGTGAGACTCTTAATCTGTTTCCCAGAAGATGAACGACCAGATGACGAAGCCTTACTTACAGAGATGAGTCTTAAGGCAGAGGAATCCAACGGATGTGAATTCGGTGTTCAATGGTGAGTTGGCTTCTTTTTTTCACCTTTTTCATCCGTATTGTACGATTTTTATCTCTCTCTCTCTCTCTCTCTCTCTCTCTCTCTCTCTCTCTCTCTCTCTCTCTCTCTCTCTTTTAACATTCCTCTTAGGCCTAAAAAGTAATCTCTATTATTAGGTCTGGTAATTTTTCATATCATAGGTCTTATTTTTCATGGTCTTCATTGTATTTAGGCAGCATCTCTCTCTCTCTCTCTCTCTCTCTCTCTCTCTCTCTCTCTCTCTCTCTCTCTCTCTCCTTTAAGCAGACCATGGGCCTAGAAAACTGATTTATTCTATAAAATCGGGTAGTTTTTTATATCATACGTCTAATTGTTAATGATCATCACGATATTTAGGCATCATCATTCTCTCTCTCTCTCTCTCTCTCTCTCTCTCTCTCTCTCTCTCTCTCTCTCTCTCTCTCTCTCTCAGCAGGTGATGAGCCTAGATAACTAATCTTTATTCGTTATAGGCCAAGTTTCAAAACTATTTTTCTTTTGGTTTTGGTCTAAGATTGGTTTCTTATCATTTTTTTTTCTTTTCCTCATTCGATCACTTAATATTCCTTTGTATCTTCATTAATCAAATCAGAGACATTTCCAGAGAATGTCGTTGTGTGGATGACAGAGAGGTGGTGATGTGTAGAGCAATTTCCACCTCATTATCATCTTCACTTTTTCTTATAATTCTGATTAGAATATCTGATTATGTTTGTTTGAATCTCAGTATTTATGATTCCCTTCAATTCTTTCCTCACTTCCTTCAATTCTCGTCATATTCATCTTCTCCTTTCTTTCACTATTATTATTATTTCTTTCTATGTATAATAAAGATTTCCTGATCATATCTTATGCCATTTTTCGTTAGCTTTTTTGCTGAGTCATTGCAAACAACCAAAGTCTATTTCATAATGTTTTTCTCTTCTTTGCTCGGTAGGATGCCTGATGCAGTGATGTTCCTTGGTATTGACAGTACAGAATTTAGATCTTATATGATGAACCCTAGGGCGTCAACTGAAAAGAAAAAGAAGACGTGCAATATCATCTGATCCTTTAATTGTGAAACAAATGTGTCGAAATGTTAATCACCAAATTTTAATTCATAATCTGTCACTAAATAATTCAGGTTTAACCAACTCCTTATAATGATTAGATAACTTTTAGATCATTAAGGTCATTTCTTGATTGGAATGTGATTTTATATATATATATATATATATATATATATATATATATATATATATATATATATATATATATATATATATATATATATATATATATATATTTAATTGTTAGGGAACAATTAAATCTTTTCACAGAAATCTATTGTTTTTGGAATTTTTTATTATGTTCATTCTACTGTTTGTTCTCTTATATTATATCTATTTTGGAAACTTTTCTTTTTTGTTATTATTCATATACAATTAATATTTTTAATTACCAAAGTAGTGTTTGACTTATATCATGACATATTCTTATCAAAATATTGCAAGACTTGAATGTGTTAAGATTCACTCTAAACATTGTCTATTCTTTAATGAAAGCAAAATCTATTCAAGTGATCTTGACGGAGATGGTTGAGGTGATGGTAGGTAATATGTAATAGTGGAGCTCATCATAAATAAATCTGTGAATAATAAAAATTGTGTTTTCATCACCTTTCAATTTTCCTTCATTTTATACTAATCTCCATTGATAATGTCATATGATATGTCCCTAATATTCCCTTAAAGTTCTGGACGGAGTCTGTAGAGCAAAAGCTCTTCAGGAAAAAGTTCTCTCTCTCTCTCTCTCTCTCTCTCTCTCTCTCTCTCTCTCTCTCTCTCTCTCTCTCTCTCTCTCCTCTCTCTCTCTCTCTCTCTCTCTCTCTCTCTCTTGGGAGGTGAACAAAGACAATATCCTTACAAAGTCCTTCAAAGGGACAACGCCAGGCAATAAAAGAAAAAAAATAATCTCAATAACAGTCTGACAGGTGAGTTCTTTGTGTAATGTCTTGTTCTATATATGATTAGTTGTATCATTAAAGTAAACTTATCAGAAATAAATCAATTTTTATGAACTTATATATTAAAATGGATATGCTTTGCTGCTCAAGAATAATATTATTATAGGTAATCAATTTATTTCTCCATTTAATGATCAAAGTAAAGGAACATCAAACTAAGCTGTTTATTGCAGAGATTCTGTCTTTTGTAAAACACTTGCAGTTTGTAATGCCCTCATATATTGATGCTATTTTCAATTATATATCAGATGAACTGGTAGAACAAAAGACTGACTGACTGACTGACTGACTGACTGGTGCACAGGGAGATTGTTCATCGTCATCTGCTGGACCTAAAAAAATCTGATATCTTAGACCAGCGTCTGTCAGACCCATTGAGTCAACATCTGATCAGAAGAGAAGGAACACAGAGCTGAAGGATATTGGAGAAGAGAAAAATAGGATGATGTAGGGTTTTAAGGTAAGAATTTTGAGTTATTTTTTCTTAATGAATTGCATGGAATGGATATGATAAGGAGTTACTACTTTTAAAGAATTGAATGAAAAGAGTAATATTTTTAGTTACTACTCCTAATGAAATGAACAGAAAGAGTAATATTTCGAGTTAATATTTCAAATACATTTATTGAGAAGAGTAACGTTAATATTCAATACTTTTATTCATATTGAATATAAATCTCGAAAAGAATTTATACGATTAGACTTAATTTGAATCTTCTCACTTTCGAGAACTTTTTTTTTTTCTTTTTCATAAAGGAATATCAAATTTGATTATGTTAAAATTATCTTTTATATATATATATATATATATATATATATATATATATATATATATATATATATATATATATATATATATATATATATATATATATATATATGAGTGAAACAGGCAAAAGTAAAATACACCGGGTGTCTCTCTTCTTCTCAAGCAGACAGACAGGAAGAATGGGAGGGAGGAACACAGGAGTAATTATGACCAAATGTCTACAATAATTGCAGATTGTGGTACTTTTCTGTTTTATCTTTAGTTATTTACTTTTCACAATGAGAAGTAAACGTTGATTCAGGGTTTTCAGACAATTCATTATTATTTTTAGATACTAATAGCTAAAGGTAACTATATATATATATATATATATATATATATATATATATATATATATATATATATATATATATATATATATATATATATATATATATATATATATATATATATATATATATAATAATATAAATGTATTGTATTTATTTAATCAATTTAGCACTGATCCTTAAGCAAGAGGTTGTTGATAGTTTTGTTTTCCGAAATTTAATTTTGTATGTTTGTATGTTCTACTTTTAGTGCTTGCATCAACTAGTCCTTCCTCGCAAAGTCCTGAGCTAAACCTTACCCAGGGCTTCAGAGGACAGGACCGACAAGGGAAGCTCCAAACGAGGCCTCGCGGAACTGTGTGAATGATTTACTCACTCTGACTACGGTGGCTCTCCTCATCTAGGGCTTTTACTTTGGAGGATGGGCACTTTGCATCCATCAAGCACATGGGCGGGAGGGGCAAGTTTCAGTTAACAGCTTTGAAGTCATTATCTGCATTCTGGAACCAGAATCTGACATCAGGGTGCAGCTCCCAGAAAGGTCTACATTGCTTATCTCGAATTGATGTCGGTAAGTACCAGAAGCAGTCGTTCCTTAACTTTGGTCTTCTTTAGAGTCATCTTCCTCTTCTTTGTATAGAGTCTCATGTCTACAACTCCTTTATTTTACCATTTTTTATAATCAGTAATTGGTCAAGGCAAAATAATATTTATCAGAAGTAGACAAGTTTCGATAAACTTACCTGTTAAGTGTCATGTGTAACTTCAATCCTGCATAAAATTATATTTGATATGAAATCTATCTGCTTTGCCACTACACAATCTTATTGATTTAGTATATCAATCTTGTTTGGCATTTTAGGATCAGCAAGATTTCTGTTGCAGAGATTTTATCTTTTGCAAGAAGCTTGAACTCTCTAATTGATGCTGTTTCCTTTCACAGATCAGATATACTGGAAAACAAAAGACTGACTGACTGGCTGACTGACTGGGTGAATGACTGATACACAGGGTTATTGTTCATCGTCATCTGTTGGACTCAAGAGAAGCTGACATGTTAGACCAGCGTCAGTCAAAGCGCTTTAGTCAACTTCTGGTGAGAAGAGAAAGAACATATAATTGTGGAGGACATTGGAGAAGAAAAAAAGTTGAGGTATGATTATAAGGAAATACTTTGGGGTCACTACTCCAAATGAGTTGAAGGAGAAAAATAAAACTTGCATTGATTGCTAATAAAGAAATGAATGCAAAGAACAAAATATTTTCTTTTGGAAATTTTTTAAAAAGTTTTCTAGAGTCATTATTATTATTACCATTATTGTTATCATTACTGTTATTCATGATAAAGAATATTTATTTCGGAGCATCTACTACATTAGAATAATTTTAGAACCTTTTATATTTCTTGTACCTAATTTTATATTAATGTCTGCTCTGTTTCTTTTAGCTGGAAGAAGAAGTTAATCTCTTCATCAAATCAGCAGAAAAAAAGGGAAAGAAGTTGGATGTTTCACTTCTGCAGTACAGACAGACATACAGACATATATACAGAGAGGAAAACAAGTAATTATTAACAATAATTCCATTCCTCTCTTTCTCCAAATGTCTACAAACAATTACAACTGGAAGTGTTTATTCTGTTTTGTCCTAAAGTATTCTGTTGTTTTTGATTCAGAGACAAAAGTAAACATTAATTCAGAGTTTCAAACATTCTTTAGAAAATCATTGAAAATTAACTATTTTTAATAGGTTCAGTATATGGATTTTATGAAATTGGTTTATCATCTGTTATTAAGCAAGATGCATTTAACATAAATTTTATGAAAAAAATATTAGTTTTATGTATATTGTATGTTTTCAGGAGAATTATTTGATGAATTTCTCTCTGGAAATTCGTCAATTTCTTGCAAAGGCGCTTGTATCACCCTTCTGGTAAGAGGTCGTTCTAATACGGTAACTTTTTGGGGGATTTTATTCAGGAGTCTAGGCAGTCTGCATCCAGCCAGTACTTGGGTAGCAGCGGACAGAGCTTCTCTTAGAGCCTGTGCATGGCCGGTAGAGCCAGGCAATCTGCTAGAACAAGAGACATTATATGCATTCTAGAAATAGATTCTGACATCCGGGAGCAACACTAAGATAGGTCACCTCCCAATGTCTTCAGTCCTTTACTTCTTAGATTATATCGATGATTGTGAGTACCAGACTCAGTCATTCTTCAACTCTATCCTTCTCTAATGTAATCTTCCTCATCTTTGTATAAAATCTCTTCTTAACAATTCAAATATTCTGCACAAGGTTTGTTGCTGGAAGATTTGGTCATTTATACAATTGATATTTCTCCTTTTTTCGTCTTGGTAAACATTTATGAATTATGAGACTTAGAATGATGAAGCCCTTTAATTCTGAACTGTCTTTTTAAATGTAATTATTATCTTAATTGTTGAAATAAAACTGAATATTTTTCCTTTCAAAAATTATTCCCTCATACAGATAAAGGAAAGCTGAAAGATATAACCCTTTATTTATTATCCGTCCCTTCAATTGCTATTTTATATCCGTCGTGAGAAGTCACAATCATTGGGATTATTCACTTGCAGGTTCAAATCTGGTTTTCTCCGCGGACCAGATATATTTCTCTCTTCGAGAAAAGAAACGAGGAAATCTTCCTCCCAACAAATCATCCTGAATCCGCTTGAGTGATCATTGCAACCTCTTGGTTGATCGGAACTCGAAAGAACTCAACTTATCAGCAGTTTGGTCACCGTCTTAAGGTAAGTGCCATCGGTGCTTAGCCTTGGATTAACAGACAAGTGAAGTGACCCAAGTAATGGATTAATGGTTGAGGTAATAGATTAAAGGATTGTTCAATAAGCAATAAGAAATTCATAGCATTTAAAGGAATTAGTCTGCAATGAATAGATAAAAAATGGTGACAAATAATAATAATAATAATAATAATAATAATAATAATAATAATAATAATAATAATAATAATAATAATAATAATAACACTAAACATCATCATCATCATCATCATAATAATAATAATAATAATAATAATAATAATAATAATAATAATAATCGCGACCAAATAAGAGGGTTACATATGGATTATTATGTTGAAGAAGAGTATTAACTTATTTATTTTTTCTATCATATCTTTTAATCTTTTCAATAGGTTTTGTTCTGTCCTGCTGTCCGAATCCTTTATGTAATGGTGACCTATAAAAATGACAGAATTTGAAGAAAAAAATAAAATCAGAGGAACATCAAGAAATAAGATGTTAAATTTAAAGTCTCTCTCTCTCTCTCTCTCTCTCTCTCTCTCTCTCTCTCTCTCTCTCTCTCTCTGTCTGTCTGTCTGTCTGTCTGTCTGTCTCTCTCTCTCTCTCTCTCTCTCTCTCTCTCTCTCTCTCTGAAACTATTTCCAATTGGAGTTAAATAAAATCATGGGACATTTGAAACACAAAACAACCCAAGTAAGAAGATCAGATTCTCTTCTCTCAGGAATACATTCCTGGTCAAAACTAATAAATTTCCAGATTGAATCTCTAAATTTATGAATCATATATTTTTTCCATTATCTCTTTAATTTGACCTTTAGCCCGTTACCTCATTGTAGATAATTTTGATCTTTTTTCATTCTTTATATTTATTTTGGTAAATCAATATAAGTAAAGGACGACAATTTTTTCCCCATTAAGAAATTTCCCTTTGGTTAAAAAATGTCTCCTCAATACAAAATGGCCTCCTTGGCCCCAATGTCGATCTCCAAGACCCAAGTTTTCTCTGGAAGTCAAAAGAATTTGAGCTTCTTGTGAAAGTTACCACTTTGGTTCATTAAGATACTTCACAAAGTGCAAGGCAATATGCAACAACAACAACAACAACAATAAAATCAACAACAAAATCAACAACAAAAGCAATACCCTCCACAGATTTTAAAGAAGCAAATCCCTGTCCGTATTGCTGAATTACAATTAACAATAGTACTGACACCTCTCATTCCTAATTATGGTAATGATGATTACTGGTAGGAATAAATACAATTCAAAACATTCCAGTAACCTAGAAAGTCTCAGAGGCTGCACAACAACACTTTGCACTTGTGAGCTGCAGGTTGCTCATGCCTGGATTAGTGGATGCAAAGACCCAAAAATCTTTCACCCTTTATTTTGATATAAATAAATACACTGGTGTATATAAAAAAAAATAAAGTACTTTTCGTCAATGATATTCTACTTGACTCGAATATGATGATTACTTGAACTTGTATAATCTTCTTCACATGGCTGATTGACAATGGGAGGGCCCCTGTTTACATTGAGAGTTGTCTCTTGACCACCATTTCTATAAACATTGGAGACACTCCTGATATGAAAACAACAACAACAACAACAACAACAACATATTAACAGTTGTGAAATCACTCTCAAACGCTAAAACAGAAAACACGAATTCTTGATTTCTAAACTTTCAACATATCATTGTACATGGACAGCTCTTGCAATTACTACATATCAGTTATATAATCTCATCGTGAAATCTGAAGAAATCAGACCAAAATCACTTAATGAAATTATGATAAAAATGACATCAATAATTAACCCTGGATAGGTACGGTCCTCGGACACCCCTTTAAGGGTATACTCGGACGCGAACGACCCCGACGCCAAAAAAAATTCTTGAAAAATCAGTTTTTGCAGTAACCTCCTTTTTTCTTTTGCCAAAAAAAACTTCAATGAATGCTTCAAACAACTGTAAAGATAAATACTACTCATCTGCAGAAAAACTATTTATTATAAATATTTTAAAAAATTAAGTAGAAAAAAAAGACCTGACATAAAAATTCATAAAAAAAAAGTTTATACATATATACACAAATCCTTTTAGGAATTGATTCTTGAATGTTTAGGACACATCTTGATGTATTTTGGATGAAGTCAGACCCATGGAGGTGAAGATCTGAAATGAGAAAAAAAGGGTAACTTTTTTTGGCCAAAAAAAATTGTCCAAATTTCATGAATTTTTTTGGGTACCCAAATGAAATAGGAAGTGGCTAATTTTTTTAGGGAATAAACATATGTTATCCTAAAATAGAAATATGTAAAAGAATCTTCATTATTTTGTAAATTACATTTATATCAGGGGCCATATCTAAAGGTAATTTTTTGAGTACTTGGAAATTTCGTAAAAAAATACATATATTTAATATATAATATGATATTTATGCAGGTAGAAATATACCAAAATATCACAAATTCTATAGGGAACAAGAATATATATAGATAGGGCAGCTTACGCTTCGGATATGTCCACAAAATGGCCGCCAACCACACTGACTCAGACTCCCTAATCTGCCACTTGAAATGTAGGAAGGGTATGTCAATTTCAAGGTGTTATTTACTAAACTAATTATTATTGGATATGCATAAAAATTGTATGGTGGGTTGCTGGATAATTGTCGATTATTTTACGACTATAAAATTAAAATTCTGACCTAAAAAAATTTTTTTGAAGGGAAATAAAATCGAAAAAAAAAATGTAAAACAATATTTTAGCTAAAAAAATTTGATGATATTCAATCAAAAAAAAAGTAAACAAAATTTTCCGACAAATAAACATCTAGAGGAATCATTACTCTGTGATAGTTCCTTAGTACGTAGTAATTTTGAAAGAATTGGGAAAAAACGAAAAAATGGCAATCACCGGAAAATCGAACACATACCTATATATACGCCATATCTGGCTAAAAAAAAGATAGGCATGGGTAGCCAGATCATCTAGAAACACTTTCCAACACTATAAAAATATAAGTTTTGCGACACTACTTGCCAATTCCTTACGGTAACATGACTAAGCAAAAAAATGCAAAACAAATAAAAAGGGGCACTCATGGAAAAATGGCCATTCTAATATACGGCATTTCAAAAAAAAAAAATTCAGCCACGTGCTAGGCAAACCATCAAGGCATATTTTCCGACAAATAAACATATAAATGAAATATTACTCTGTGATAGTTCCTTTGTACGTAGTAATTTTGAAAGAAATGGGAAAAAACGAAAAAATGGCAATCACAGGAAAATCGAACACATACTTATATATACGCCATATCTGGCTAAATAAAAAATAGGCATGGGTAGCCAGATCATCTAGAAACACTTTCCAACACTATAAAAATATAAGTTTTGCGACACTACTTGCCAATTCCTTACGGTAACATGACTAAGCAAAAAAATGCAAAACAAATAAAAAGGGGCACTCGCGGAAAAATGCCCAACATTCTAATATACGGCATCTCAGATAAAAAAAAAAGACATGCACGTGTTAGCCCAACCATCAAGGCACACTTTCTAACACATAAACATGAAAAAAAAAAGAATAATATACGGCAATTCCTTACTACGTAGTAAATTTTTACAAATATTGAAAAAAAAACAGAAATTGGCAACCGCAGTTAAATACCCAATATACCAATAACTACGTCGTATCTGACAAAAACAAAATCACGCATGGGTAGCCAGATCATCTAGACACACTTTCCAACATTAAAAAAGCAAAAGTTTTACGACACTATTTCGCAATATCTTACGGAAAAATGACTTGGCAAAAAAATTAAAAAAAATTAAAAAGGGACACTCGCGGTAAAATGCCCGACATTCTAATATACGACATCTCAGATAAAAAAAAAGACATGCACGTGTTAGCCCAACCATCAAGGCACACTTTCTAACACATAAACATGAAAAAAAATGAATAATATACGGCAATTCCTTACTACGTAGTAATTTTTACAAATATTGAAAAAAAAACAGAAATTGGTAACCGCAATTAAATACCCAATATACCAATAACTACGTCGTATCTGACAAAAACAAAGTCATGCATGGGTAGCCAGATCATCTAGACACACTTTCCAACACTAAACAAGCAAAAGTTTTACGACACTATTTGGCAATATCTTACGGAAAAATGACTTGGCAAAAAAATGAAAAAAAATGAAAAAGGGGCACTCGCGGTAAAATGGTCCTCGTGGTGATGAACGACATTTTAACTAAAAAAAAAAACATGCACATGGTAGCCAAACAATCCACCAAGACTTTCCACAACTGATAACCTATACAAGTTGCACCATTCTACGACAATTTCATAATACGTAATAACTTTGATAATTATGCAAACTACCTCAGAAGGGTAAACTCGGACGCGAACGACCCCGACGCGTCTCAGAAATCGGGGAAGGAGTACAGCTACAGCAATGCACATCTGGACACTACTAGAGCGTGTAGGGGAGACACCTCCTGCAGGTCGATCACCCACAAATTCAGTCACAGGGGGGAGTCACGTGAGAAAACCCTGTTTTTTTTTGACGCTCGGGGTCACAAACGACCCACCGTACCTATCCAGGGTTAAGTTATATAATCTCATCGTGAAATCTAAAGAAACTAGACCAAAATCACATAACCCTTTTACCCCCACCATAAGGTTGAATTTTGAGCACATTTTGCTATATATTTTCTTTTTTTTAATTACTCTAACAGGCTTAATTTTTGTCCTAGAGAGGTCAGGTTGGTCTCATTCTTTTGGAAATCACCTGAAGTTTCTCATAAAATTATCAAAAACATGTAAAAACATGTAATTAACTGTGTTTTGTAAGAACGTACCGGTACGTCCTTTGGGGAGTGAAAGGATTAATGAAATAATGACATAAATAACATCAATAATTAACACTTCCTTGCTTACGCATGACATTATGACGCTACTTCTAAGTTATTATGCCTAATGAAAGGATGGTTGCCTTAGGGACTTTGGGACAATGTCAATGAGAGCAGAGCCTCTTTTCATGCAGTGGCCTACCTAGAGTATAGTGTGTGTGTCGCCTCCTTTGAGATGGCCCCGCTAAATGTGAATCATGGAGATGTTTGGGATGACTCCCCCTAAATGTGACTTCCAGAGCCACTTGAAACTGGTTCCACGGCACTCGCTATTAGGTTAAAATGACCCGCATTTTTTAATGCCAAAAATTAAAGCAAAATTTCAGCTTTATGCAAACAACGCAATTGAAATGAAACTCTGACTGGTTCTGAAGAAACACAATCTCATTAATTATACTGTCCTTCTGGTTTATGCATGTGCCATGTATAAGTTGGACTGAACTTGGATCGCACAAACATGTTCAAATAAAAAGAGGTGGACAAGGTGACCACCGCTAACATCACCGTTCATGTAACACCCATATTTGGAATTCGAACAATCTGAGTGTAATTTATTATTCATTAGATATATTTTTTTGCCAAGCTAAGAAAATTGAGCTTGGCGTTTTGTTTACATATTCAGAGCGCCATTTTGTGAAACAAGATACACCAGCAATTTAATATTAGGTGAATACGTATAATTCATACATATGAAAGTGCCAGGAGTGTTAGTGTATATTCTTAACTTAAAGTTTTGCTGTAATAATAGATCTGGCTAAATTAGGTTCTGATAATTAAGGATTTTTTTATTAAAGTTTAATTCAAGTTTCCACCAGACGTAACTGGAATGTTATTCTAATTTTCATTGAAATATAGTACTGATATTGATACATTCAAGAATTTCCCTAATTATGAACATCATGCCCTGCCTTCAAAGGCCTTTCCTGCATTGTTTTAGGCTAGCTAGGCTACTGAAAATATGTCAAGTTAATCAGGAAATCCCTCAGGTTACAATTTAAGAGTTAACATTTATACACAGCTTAATACTGATAAACAACCATTTATAGATTATGAACTTGGCCTACCTGTTCAAAATTTGAATAAGCTTAGCCTAGCCTTTATCATATGGGCTACATATTTCTTAGATCGGTTATGCCTGTGATAAGCCACATATGTTTGGGGTAGGCTATTCCTGTAATAGAATATACTGTAAATGTTGGAGTAAGTTCTGCCTGTAAATGGATTATATGTTGGGGTAAGCTTTGCCAGTACTCCATGTGAATTTTATTATTCCAGTGAATTATTTGGCTTTACTTCCCTTTTTAGCTAGGAGGGCTTTGTCTCCCTTAAAACTCCTCCTGAACAAAATGTGTTGGCTGTTAATGTCATAACCCCCTCAAATATTCTATCTGAATTTCAATACCTAGGCTATACTATGGAATTGTTTTGATTATACATCTGAAATTCCATGTCAATATCTGGTAAAATTATAGTTCATGGTAGCACATTTAAATTACCTTTAAAGTTTAAGATTATATATTTATTCATTCACTTCACAGTTCCTATTGATGTATGTGATAATATTCCTTCAACGCTCACTTCATAATGGAACATGTTTGTTTGCTTTAAATCAAATTTTTTGGCTATAATTGATTTCAATCAAACTATCTTTAGCATGTTTGATAACATAATCAAATGTTTATTTGATTATTATTAGGCAATATGTGATTTTTAATTTTTTTTAAATTTTTCAATAAAATTAGTCTATATTTTCACTATAAGTCAAGATTAACAAGCTTTTGTATTAAGTACTACCATGCCAACAATAAGAACAAAGCTCTAATGCACCAAAAAATGCAACGCTTCTACTATTAGCCTTCCATTGGCATTTTAAAACATATATATTCCCCTTACACTTTGGGTGTAATATTTGTAGTCCCCTAGACTTTATCCTTAAGCATTGAACCATTTCTGGACTTTTCGGTGATGTGATGTGATGATCACATACTAAACTTCTGATGAGGACGTGTTGGTCATCTTCTCTGGTGATGGCGTATGCCAATGAGCAAAAGAGACCCCTTTTGACTCCTTCAATTACTTTAACTAGAATCTGTTTGCTTGTGATTTTTATTCATTTTCTTAATTTTTCCGGATTGATCCGACTTCTTTTCAAATTTCATGCATCCACCACAATTGTTGTTGCAGTTGTCTTGGATGAAGAAAGACAGATGCTTTCTTCTGAAATTTAGGTTTTTTTTTTTTTTTTGCTTGTTGTTTCCAGAATGTTCAGGGTACGTATTTGACACAAAGAAACTCCTTCACTTTCTTCTTTCCACTGAAGCACATCACAACAATAAACTCAAGGCACATAAGACGATTGAGTGATTTCAAAGTAGGTCCATTTGATTGAGGAGTCATTTCAAAGAAGCGGAGAGACACCTGATTGACTTGATTGATAAACCTGAAGCTAAGGAACAACTTGATATGCCCATGACTGAATTCAGTGTGATTAAATTTGAAGCTTTCCTCAAAACCCTGAAGAGATGAAAATCCCGGAATACGATGGATTACCTGCTGAGAGGATATTTGCTGAAGATGAAATGACTTCCGGAATACTTATGAGATTATTCAATAGGATGTAGCGTGAAGAGACAAAACGCGTTGAATAGGAGCTAGAAGTGTTTGTGGAACTGGTAAAGAAAAGGGAGACCTGATTGATTGCAATAATTACAAAGGAATCACACTTACAATAATTGGCATGAAAATGTATAGTATTGTTCAATATAGATAGACTAAAGAGTAAGATTGATGAAAAGCTAAGAGATGAACAAGCAGGATCTAGAAAAGGTAGAAGTTGCCCTGACCGAAATTTCATCTAATGACATGTGGTGCAAAAGTGTGTAAAATATAGGAATCCACTATAGAAACTATTCTCAAATGCGAGTCT
>NC_090758.1:36314266-36344266 GCF_036898095.1 Palaemon carinicauda
ATTATTGTCTAATGACTGTTTTGTATTTTTAAGTTGTGTTGGCTACGTGGCTGCTATCCTTTGTTATCCGAGGGATAGAGGTTTACGTTTGGAGGAGTTTGCCTCAGTGTGTTTCTGAGCCACAAACCTTGAAGGGCACGACTATTGCGGTTGGAACTATATTTATTCCTCACCACATTGCAGAGCTACGTTTTGAAGCTGTATAGCTTATTGGTAATCCTTAATCTGCAGAGAGGACCTTTTATTCTGCATTTTGTGTACTACCCTTGGTTCAGTAAAAGCCAAGGGGACCTCTCTGTCTCAATGTAATAGTAGTTATACCTATATTTATTTATCAAGATCACAACCTATGATCCTCTGCTGACGTCATTAGTGGAGATTTTGAAAGCCTTCCAACATAAAAATTTCATATCAATTTAGATTGTATTTGTTAGGATATTCTTTCTTTTCGCTTGTCTCCTCCTTTCTGGACCCTCTCCCCTTTTATTATGTATGTGTTCATGACCTTTCTTTAATCGTGTAATTGTTTTCTTTTGCAGGGAGTTTAAGTGTGGGTGTTTCTCATTAGGTATTGTATTGTTGAAGTTCAGGTGTTATTTCTGTCTGAATCTTGTGTATTAAAATTAAGTATATTTTTATGGTATTATCTTTGTCCCCTTGAATTGATTTTGCACTCTTCTTGAAGTTGGATTTTATTCCCTCTTTTGTGGACTTAGTGTGGTATTTTGGTGAATACTATTTGATAAAAGTTTAGTGTTTTGTGTGATGAAGCCAGCCATCACAAGTGGCGACCGTGATAGGAACTTTCGTTCATAAGTATTCACCGGTGTATATGCAAAGTTAATTCTTGGGGTTATTTTTCAGGCCGCATATTTTCCCCTCCTCGTGGTTGTTTTTTTGTAAATTTAATATTTTGTGTGAATGATAGTGGTGATTATGGTCCTTAGTGGAGAGGCAAGAGAGGCTTGCAGAGTTAAATGGAGAAGACTTGGAAATTATAGCGCAGCATTTTGAATTAGAATATGAAGTGTCCATAAGAAAGGGTGCATTGTTATTGCAAATTTATGAATATGTTAAAACTTTAAAGGCAGGTGGGGAACAAGAAGTGAGACCTGATAAAGGACTGTTGTCTGTAAAAATTTTGGATAGGCAAATTACTGTGAGGCAGATGGAGTTAGAAATAGAAAAGTTGAAGGCAAAGGAAAGAGTAAAGGATAGGTAGGATGAGATTGCCATGAGAGACACAGGTTCCTCTTCTTCCCCTTCCCCAAATATGTCAGTAACAATCGACATTAATTTAGCGCAGGCTCTCACATTTGTGCCTAAATTTAAGGAAAACAATGTAGCAAAATTTTTTGTATTCTTTGAGAGGATTGCAGGAAGGTTGGAGTGGCCCCAAGAGTATTGGACCACTCTTATACAAAGTAAATCGGTTTGAAGAGCTCAGAGAGTGTATGTAACTCTGGAGGAGGATCTGTAATCAGATTATCAGTGTGAAAGCTATTGTCTTGAAGGCCTATGAGTTAGTCCCTGAAGCCTATAGGCAACGCTTCAGGAACTTAGAAAAAATTAGGGAACAAACTTTTATTGCATTTGCAAGGTCTAAGGAACAATATGCTAGTGATTGGCTCAAGTCCAAGAAAGTGGTAGATTTTAAGAAATTGAAGGAATTAATGTTGGTGGAGGAGTTTAAGAGGTATGTCCGGGATAATTTGAAGATACACCTCGAAGAGTTAAAACTCGAGACCGTTCAGGAGGTAGCCATCACTAGTGATGAGTATTATTTGTCTCATAGGAGTAAGTTAAGAGGAGTAACGACAAATGGGAAGTCTAGTTGGGGTAAAGTAGGTAGGAATAATAATTCTAACAATAATAATGGAGGGATGTTTACTAGAAATAATTATAGAGGTAATGATCAGGGTAATGCGAATACTAATATTAATTTTTCTCCTAACAGAGGTAATAGACATAATATATACAATCGAGAAAAATAGAAGATATTGACGTGCTTCTTTTGCAATAAGAAGGGTCACGTAAAGAGCATGTGTTATGCGTTTAGAAAATCACAAAATGCTAATGTTAGGCCAGTGATGGGTGTGGAAGAGAGAGAGAGAGAGAGAGAACCTATCCCAACAACATCATCTGATCAATGATTACATGGTTGTTTTGATAAGTATTTGTCCTTAGGTAGTGTCTCTTCCGCAAATTCATCCGAGAAAAGACGAGTACGTATTTTGCGTGATACTGGAGCAGCTCAGTCTTTGATCCATAGGGAGGCATTGCCGTGTAATTTTGTTACTGAAAGTGAGGAATTCGTGGTATTGTCTGGTTTCAAGGTACGGTAAAGTCTTATGCTATTGAAAATTTTAATTTAATTTGCCCTGCCTTTGCAGGGAATTTGAAATTGGCCATCGTTGATAAATTTCCGGTTAAAAATGTTGATGTTGTGATAGGTAATGATGTTGCTCTTAAGAATAATACCTATCCCATATTGATAAATCCTGATAGTGAGGTAGCAGCATTTACTCGTTCTGGTGCTAGAATTGTTGACGCTGCAGAGTCAACAATTGATCTAGATTTAAATAGTTTAGAAATAGTGATAGCGTAGATGTAGATCTTGGGATTTTGAAGGACAAACTGAATTGGACTACTGAAGAGCTTATCAAAGATCAGAAAAGCGATTTTTGGGATCTCCCTATTGAGTCAGGAGAGGTGTCTGATATAACTGGTCCCAAATTTAGGGTAATCAATAATGTTTTATATAGGTTGAGTAGGCCTATGGTGGCTGATAATATTGATTATGAAATTTTGAAACAGATAATGGTTCCATTTGTTTACAGGAGTGAGTTGATATCATTGGCGCATGAAAGTGGTTTGGCCGGATATTTTGGCATTCATAAGACTTCCAGCAAGTTGCTAATGAATTATTATTGGCTGAAGTTGAAGGCTGACGTAAAGAAATTTGTCAATAGCAGTGATGTCTGTCAGAAGGTCGGTAAACCCAATCAGCTTATTCCAAAAGCGCCTCTATGTCCTATTCCAGTGGTTTCCAAACCTTTCTAGGAGATCATTATTGAGGTTGTTGGACCATTACCAAGGACTCATAGTGGAAATCAATATATTTTGACTAGCATGGATAGAATGTCTCGATATCCAGAGGCAATACCACTGGGTACAATAAAAAGTGTTAAAATTGTAGATGTACTAATTGACTTTTTCACCAAGTTTGCGATGCCTAAAATAATTCAATCGGATTTTGGTTCTAATTTTGTTAGTGGGCATTTCAGAGATAAAATGGCAGAGTTAAATATAAAACATGTGACTTCTTCTCCATATCATCCAGAAAGTCGGGGAGCTCTGGAGAGATTTCATAAAATCCTGAAATCTATAGTAAAGAAGTATTGTTTGCCTAATGGTTCTGAATGGGATAAGGAATTACCTTATTTATTGTTTGCTTCTCATTCTGTCCAGAGTCAGTCTTTAGGTTTTTCACCTTCAAGCCTTGTATTTGGCCATTGTGTTCGAGGTCCTCTCCATGTTTTTCGAGAGTCCAGGGAGGAAGACGTCCCTGGGATCAATTTATTAGATTATATGTCTAATCTAGGCGATAAGTTAACCAAGACTTTGAAATTTGCAGGTAAAAATTTATTGTGTATCCAAAAAAGGATGGAGTACTTTTTTGACAGAGGGTCTAAAGTACGTGACCTTGCCGTAGGCAACAAAGTTTTGGTTTTGTTACCCATTCCAGGAAATCCATTGAAAGCTTCTTTTTCAGGTCCTTGGAAAATCAAAAAAAAATCAGTGAAGTTAATTATTTAGTAGAGACTCCCGAGAGAAGGAAACCTTTTCAGGTTTGTCACGTACATATGTTTAAGGCGTATATGGAACGGGAGAAAGTCATTCCCGTAGCAACCATAGGAAATGCTGTAGTTTCCGAGAACGATAGCCATTTTTCTTTTTCAGAGGGTGAAAGTATTGATGATAATTGTTTTAATGGAAGTGAATGGTGGTCAGATAAAAAGAATTCTTTGAAAAATTTTTCAGGAATGGTTTCTCAATTAAGTAATGAAGAACAAAGGTCTTTCAAGAAATTGGTATTCAATTATAAGGAATTATTTTCAGATGTACCGGGTAGGACTTCTGTCCTTGAGCATGACGTGGACGTAGGTAGCGCCACTCCTGTGAAACGATCTCCTTACAGGTTGAGTCCCTTCAAAGATGATGTTGTAGCGAAGGGAGTTGATTATATGCTAAAACATGACCTAATTGAACCTTGTCGAAGTCCTTGGCCATCACCTGTTGTATTGGTATAGAAACCCGACGGAGATTTCAGGTTGTTTTGTTACCGTAAATTGAATGAATTGTCTAAGTCTGATTGTTATCCATTACCTCGAATTGAGGATTGTATTGATAGTATGGGTAAGGCCAAATACATTAGTAAATTCGATATGTTGAAAGGTTATTAGCAGGTTCCTCTTTCGAAGCGGGCAAGGGCCCTGTCTGTTTTCGTAGGGACTTTTTCAATGTAAAGTGATGCCGTGTGGTATGAAGAACGCGGCTGCCACCTTTCAGAGGTTAATGAATACTTTAGTCTATGGTTTAGAAGTGTGTGTTGTTTATATTGATGATATTGTTATTTATAGTGATGATTGGGAAACACATTTAAAACGTATTAGGGCACTGTTTGAAGTTTTGAAGAAACCTTCACAAAGGCGAGGGTTGTATATTTGAGTCATGAAGTTGGTAATGGTAAAGATGCTCCAAAGCAAGCAAATATCGAATGTATTGAAAAAATATTAATCCCTAAGTGCAGGAGGGATGTAAAAAAATTCCTTGGTTTGGAGGGGTACTACCGAAGGTTTGTTAGAAATTTTTCTGACATCGCCGATCCTTTGACTAATCTCTTAAAAAAGAAGGTAGCTCTTATCCTGACTGATGAAACACAAAGGGCATTTGATAATTTGAAAAGAGTACTAAATAATTTCCCTGTCTTGAGGGCTCCTCATTTTGACCTTCCTTTTTCTCTTGCCACGGATGAAAGTGACATTGGTGTAGGATCGGTGTTGTTGCAGAATGACGAACAGGGAGTTTCTCATCCTATCGCATTCTTTTAAAAAAAGTTGTCCTCCGCTCAACGTAGGTATTCCAATGTGGAAAAAGAGATTCTTGCTTTAGTATTTGCTATTAACGATTTTCAGGTTTATCACTCCTCCACAGATACACCTATTAAGGTTTTGACGGATCATAATCCCCTGACCTTCATCAGCAGATACAAGAATAAAAATCAAAGATTGATGAGGTGGAGTCTCATGCTGCAAGAGTGGAATTTAGAATTTTCCCACATCCTAGGAAAAGATAATATTGTTGCGATTTTCTCTCTCGCAGCGTTGAATATTAGATTATTGACAGAGGGCTTTGCAGTTATTAAAGGTAGTATCTGTATCGTTCTAATTATGGTGTGTGTGCTGTTGAAGTGGGCATGTAGTGAGTAGAAGTAAATGTATATTTAAGATTTACTGATCATGGTTTGTTTACAGAAGACTATAATGTTTTGGGTATATTATATGGGATCTTTAAGGTTAAAAGGTGAGGGTGATCACTGGTACTTTCTAATGATTGATTAATTAGATGGGTCATGGGCTCACGGGTCTGTAGCACAATACAGCCATTTTTTAGGCGCTACAGGCTGGTGTATGAGTGGTACCCTAGACTGAGTTAAGGTTAATCTACTAAGGTTTAGAGGTGTCAGGTACGAAAAGGTTTATAATAGGCTAAGAAAAGAGATAGGCACTAATCTGGTATTCTGTATTTTCAGGCTAATAATTACGCTTCATCAATTTTGTTTTTTTGTTTGCGCAGGGGAGTCTTGTGGTGGTCTTCTCTGTATCGTTCGGTGTGTGTGTATGTATTGGACACTATGGTGATAAGTGTGATATATAATACTGAAATAGACGGTGGTTTTTGTGATCAACATTTATTGATAGTGAGTGATGTGTATCCCTGAAAATTAACAGTGTATTGAGTGTGGAAAAGGTTATAGCCTTTGGACTATATATACAGAATCCGGTTGTTAGTGCAATGACTCTTTATTAAGTTTATTAACGGTGTGAGTGATGTGAAATTTTTAGGTGGGGTATCTATTTATCGAATGGTGATGTTTTGGCTTTCTGGTTTTGGAAAATTTACTTGTGATTAATATTAGGTTTAAGATTTTTTTCTAGTATTGGTTATATATTGCTATCCTTGTGAGCTGTGAACCTTGGTACTTGCCACCCTCTTTCCTTTTGTTTGTCATGTTTTTGCAGTTTGTTTGATAATTATTTTTGAGTGTTGGTTCAATATTTAAAATTTTTGAGTGTTGGTTTAATATTTTATTATGTGATAACCTGTATGTTGTAATTCAAATCACTTTAAAAAAAAAAATTGGGGGGGAATTTTTTTTTTTTGGTTGGGTGAGGAGGTGTAACATTATTGCTATATATTTCTAAATTATTTAAGTTTTTATAGATGTATAAGGTTAAATATACTGTAGACTTATTGATTTCCTTCTTTAATAGTTTGTCTTTTCACTGGTGGTTATGTTAGTGTTTATAATGGACTAACGGCTGTTTTATATTTTCAAGTGGTGTGGTTTACGTGGCTGCGCTCCTGAGTGAACGGAGTTTTGGAGGGGCTTTTTTTGAGGATGGTTCCTGAGTGTGTTTCTGAGCCTCCAACTTTGAAGGGCGCGACAATTGCTGTGGGAACTATATTTACTCCTCACCATTGCAGAGCTACATTGTGAAGCTATTTAGCTTTTTGGATATCCTTTCTCTGCAGCAAGGACTCATATCGTCTTGCATTTTGTGTACTGCCCTTGGTTCAGTAAAAGCCAAGGGGACCTCTCTCTCCCAAGGTAATAATATTTATACCTGTTTAAGTATCGTGATCAAGACCTGTGATAGTCAGCTGACGTCATTAGTGGAGCTTGTGAAAGCCTTTCAATCAAACCAGTCATCGTAAATTTGATAGGGATATTTAGTTTGTATTTGTTAGGATGTTCTCACTTTTCGTTGGCCTTCTCCTTTCTGGACCCTCTCTCCATTTAGTATGCATGTGTTGATGACCTTTCTGTAATTGTGTAATTTTTTTTTTTTACAGGGAGTTAAGATTGAGTGTGTATCATTTATTAATGTATTATTTTGGTTCAGGTGTTATTTCTGTCTAGTTATTATGTATTAAAATTAAGGAAATTTTTGTGGTATTTTCTTTGTCCCCTTGAGTTGACTTTGCACTCGTATTGATGTTTGGTTACTATTCCACCTTAAGTGGACTTAGTACTGTATGAGGGTGAATACTATTTGATAAGTGTAGTGTTTTGAGTGGTGGTCAAAGCCAGCAATCACAATATATATATATATATATATATATATATATATATATATATATATATATATATATATATATATATATATATATATATATATATATATATATATATATATATATATATATGGGCTCAAGTCATGTCGTCCTGATGGAAGTTCCTAAGGTAGCTTCAAAAGGATATATTTTATACTACAGTGATATCCCTAGAGAATTAACCTTCAGGTTCCAGAGTTCTAACTCATGGAGCGAATATCCTTAAAATTTTCTCAAGGATATCGCATAATATCAAAGGACACATTCTTGACACGTCACATAGCAATCTGCACCCCCAACAGCGTTAACGGTTCGAGGGGGACGTGGCAAAAGAATGGAAGGGGGCCGTAACAAGGTTACCCCCGTTCCCGTACTACTATTGACCACCACCCCAGCGCCATTCCCAGGATGGTGGACATTCCTAATTTTGTAGCGATTTCGCTCAATGGTGTTCCCTGTTGATCCAACTTTTCGATCGATTTTCAAGGATTTATTATGCATTCTCCAACTTCTTTCGGCTTCGGAAAGTTGAGTATTGGGTTTTTACAATGAATAGTTTTTTTGCCCCCTTTTCACAGTGAAATTTGAGAAATTTATTGTGTTTAGACCTAGCCTGTACCGAAGGCGCTATGAGCGCTGTCGTTCGTTGGGCATGTTATTTAGTTAGCAGAACGACTTCCCGGTTTTTAAATAGCATCATATCATTAATTAATTATTTTATTATGTTAGCTATTTAGGCAATATATTCTTGTAAAGATATTTACATTGTGCATATTTTTCCTTTCCAAGTCGATCGTATATTTAGCGTCTCGGAGAGTGAGGTGACCGAGATCTCGTCTCGCCTAGGTATCTAACCTAGACGTGTTATTATACGTTAGACATTCCCCGGTTACCCTTGTGTATGGTGATTTCAATTATGCAGAGATAGGTATCTCTTTTAATTGGATGAACTTTACCCATCTCAAAAAAGGGAGTTTAAGGGTAATCCCTCTTCCCTCTGAGTGTAGCCTTAGGCTACAACCTTAGCGGGTCGGCCTTGGTTTTATAATTCAGGCATGACTTTCCTGCGGTTTTTTCTGCCCTTCCTCTGTAACCGCAGATGCATGTTTTTGTGGTTTTGGCCAGAATCTCAGAGTATTTAGTGTGTGGTCGGTAGCTACCTGGCAAGATGAATAGAATTCTTTTGCTACGTTAGGCTACCGACATAGGAGGCTAGACCTCCCTAGGCCACTCCTGATGGGTCTGTATGATATGACCCTTCTTCCAGTGACCTAGCAGACTAGTCTTGTGTTAGTGGACCCTAGGCTGAGGAATGAAATTCTTCTAATGCTTAGGGGACACTGGCACTGCAACCCAGTTTCCTTTCCCTTAGAGGTGGTGGCAAGGGTGCTACCAACCTCTTAATTGTATTAATCTAACCCTAGGCTAAGGAATAGACTCTTTAGCCGCCTGGGATAGTTCTAATACAGGAACGGAGTTTGTTAGGTGGGGCAGGACAGGCTACGGGCGGCTCCTACTGTACCCTTTCACAGGACCCTCTTTTCCCTTCCCTTCTATCCCTTTATGTTGGTGAATCCCGGCAACCTTACTGTTGCCGGTGGGTTGCCAGGATCGACCAGACTCCCCCTCTTACAGTTGATAGCTGCCGGCCGGCAGTCTTAATATCTGTCGGCCGACAGTAATGACAGCTGTGACCTGCCAGCCATTTTAGTTGCCGGCCGGCAGTAAAGACTACTGCCGGCCGACAGTCATGGCTGCTGCCGGCCGGCAGTCATGGTGACTGCTGGCAGTCAACAAGGGCAGCTGCTGGCCATGTTGGCTGTAAGTGGAAAGTCCCTTCTGTTTACAAAGGTTCTTCAGTTCTTTCTTGAACTGCTAGCAACAGTGGCTACTGCAGGGGTAATGCCTACCAGGCCAGCACAGAATGGTGCCTGCTCAACCGGCAGCACGCCGACTGTACTGATACTGCCGGCCGGCAGTACTGGCCAGCGGTGCCGGCCGGCAAGGTTTAGACAGATCCTTGTCGTCGACAGTACTGTAGCTGGATGGAAGCTTGAATTCTATATTCTCACCTTTCATTTGAACCTTCTTTCTGGAGAAGGTAGTAATAGTAGACTTTTACATCCCTTTTACTGTATATACTGTATATACAGTATTAGGTAGCCTGTTCTCCATACTATCTCTCTTTCTTTTAGCTAGCAGACTAGATGTGCTAGCATTAGCTAGCTATGCCGACGACATACTGGCTGTACTACAATATATGTTTATACAGGTAGTTAGTATTTCTGCAGTAAAGGGTATGCTGCAAATAGAAAGCTTTTGTATATTTTTCGCTAGTAGTGTTTTTCCAATATATTTGAAAATCCTACCCAAATATTTGTGGAACCCAATCTCATATTGAAAGAATTTAATTCTTCAATATTCTGATTAGAAATCAGTCTTCAGATTACCCTGCAATATTAAAATTTTAAGGACTGGACATTACATTCCTAACCCTTAAAGGTTCAAGCCCTTATCCTCGAGTCTCTATGATTAGGAAACTCTATGTTTTAATTTTGTAAGGGGGGTCACAGCAAATAAGTTGGGTGGGATATATACAAATATATGTCTTTCCTTTCCCCAGTCCAGTTGGCTTCATGCCAGCTGGACCGTACAGTCAGTTGCTTACCAGAAAGGCAACACATTAGCTGGATCATACTATATATAATTATACAGTAGCCAGTATATTGCAATATAGTGCATACTGCAAATAGAAAACTACAGTATGATTACACAGTAACTATTTCTAGCATATCTTAGGTATTCTTTTGTGAACTTATGCTGCAGCCGCTCTTACATTGAAGGAATAGTATTTCTTCGTTAAGCTGATTGAGAAATCAGTCTCCCGTACCCCACAGTATTTAGTATGAAAGGGACAGTGAAGTATACACTTCCCTATCCCTAGGGGTTAGAAAATCCCCTTTACAGTTGGAAGTCCTTCGAAAAGGAAATTCCTATCACTTAATACTGAGGGGAGGTACCAGCATTTGCTTGCAGGGGATACACAAGTATGTGTCTCCTACTATCCCTTTATAGCTTGCTATCCTAAGCTATTCTGTTAAGATATGACATATGATTTATTGGTTATCAGTGAGATAATCAATCGTATACTCATTTAGTTTTCCTTTCTTTACAGGAGGAGTTCCAGATGTCATGTGTTGCAGTCTTCTGCAAAACTAAGAGTAAGTGTGTTAACGGACATAATGCATGCAGGTTTCATGCCCCCTTCAATATTATTTCCGAACACCTGCAGTATTGGAACCCGCAGGCCTGCAAAGTATGTCGTGCCCTATTGTTCGAAGGTTTTAAGAATCACAAGTCGGTGGAGACTAGGGATGCAGCTCGTTTCAAACTACGCAACTGGGTGAGAGGCTTTCAGAAAATCTCTCCGGGACATTACCTGCCTAATGACAAGATGCGTAGGTTACTATTTCCTACAGCGAGTAAGGAAATAGTGGTACCCCAGACACGAAGTATATTTCCTGATGGCCAGATAACCTTCGGGAAGGAGGGCAAAAAGCGCCTACGGGAAGAAGGGGAGAATGTCGGGTTAGGATTGTCACCGTCCCAACAGACTCATGAGCCAACGACATCAATATCTCCGCCTTCTCTCCCTCTTTTAGATGGAATGAACCAGTTATGGGCCCAAGTCAAGAATCTAGTAGAAAATTTGTGCAAACAGAGCACAAAGCAGGAAGCGAAATGCAAGGTAGAGCTTGGTAAAGCTCCACTTGTGGCTCCTAAAGGGTCGTACAAAAGACTTGTAGATCTTGACCTTCTGACATGCTCCACAACCAATCCCTGGAGCTTTGCGGAGCTAATGCCGATCTTAAACGGCAAACTCTACATCTCGGAGAAGATGGGTGCTGTTCCTTTGGACAAAATCCAGTTTTGGCCAAGCTTTGACGCTTTCCTAAACTGTTTCATTAGACTGAAGGATGAACCAACATCAGGAAAAGGAACGGAATCAAAGGAGGTTATTATTCTCGACAATGATAAAGCACAGGCTATCCTATCAGCAGCATAGAAAAGGCGGGTTACTCGGTGTCGAAGGTATCCACACCGGGTAACAAGCACTCTTCCTTTTTTGCTCCTGTTTCAATTTCATTCCCCTTTATGGAGAAAGCTTTCAAATATGTCACTGAGGCAATAGAGATGGGTAAACCGTGTCCTACACTCAAGGAGTACGAGCCTCTGTCACTAGCATTTTCCGGACAGGAGAAGAACTGGAAGGAGGCCCATTTCACCTTTTCAGTAGGAAGACTTGAGGCGGATGTCGCCAGTCGACAATGTAAGGTAAATCTTCCAAAATTATCTGAGTTTCTCTTACAGGATGAACAAGAAGAAAAAGAGAGACTTGCAGCCTCCTTATCTCTACAGAACTACTTAGAGTTCTGTTCGGCTTATCAAGATACCCCAGACATGCTTAAGGTCTTAGCCAAAATACATATGGCTACTTTGGTAAAAGACCTTTATGCCTTTATAAAGGCTAGAAGAACATGTAGGGAGTTTGTGTTAGCTAACGCAACAGTGAAACACGATACAAGAAGGCTAATATCTTCCAACATCTGGGGTAAAGACCTCTTTCCAGACGAGGTAGTCAAGAAAGTGATTAAGAACGCCTCCACGGAGAAAGTAGGACTTCTCCAAAAGTGGGGCATCCTTTCAAAAAGAGAATCTTTTGTGGGTCCCCAACCTAAAAGGAAGATGGAGAGGTCTGGACATCCATTTCGAGCGGTTCAACAACAATCCACAGTTGTAGTGACCGAGATGTCACAGACAGATGGTCGAAAAGAGATTCCTACCAATCAGTCGAAGCATAGAAATGCTTTTAGTAGGAGGGAGATTCCTTTAGGATCGCTGGACATTCGATCCTTGGGTCCATGGCCTAATCAAGATGGGACTAAGATGAGAGGTGGAGATATCTCTACCACCATTTCCTCTACTCCTCCGATTATCCAAAACCCTCCTGGAAGAAATTACCTGAGAGCTCTAGAGCATACAGGTGGTAAGGAAACTTTAGTCCACCGGATTCCAGGGAAGGCCGTTGTGTGTTTACGAGGACTCAAGAAAATTCAGAGTCATTCTGGACTTATCGCCACTCAACAAGTTCAAATAAAACAAAGAGTCCAGGAGGTTTATCCTCCTGAACATAAGGACCCCGCTGCAAAAAAAAAAAGTGCGTATAGTCTTACCAGACCTGAAAGTCGTCTATCGGTAGCTTCCAGTCAATCACCCTTTCCCCTCCTATCTAGGATTCAGGTTACAGGTAACGCACTTCCTAGGAAAGATACTCGTTACACTAGACAGAGTCCTAGGTGCCTTCATAAAATTGGCAGACACAGTCATGCAATATTTAAGCTTAAGAAAGGTTCTGGCAACAATGTTCCGGGACAAGAGGCTGGGGTGGGCAACACCCAAGGTGGCTGGTCTATGAACATCCGAAAAAATGATCCGGTCCCCGGAACACCGTGGATGAAAGATAAATTTAAGATTCCCAAAACAAGAACAGGGAGAAACCCTGTTCTCTCTCCAGTTCGCAATTAAGGCAGGCCCTGTGCTAAGAGCACGGCTGCAATATGCGCTGGGAGCCTGGAGAAAACAAGCATTAAACGCTCGAAGATGCCTAAAAAGACCGATAGCGGTCATTCCTTAATCGCTTCCCTAATAAAGGTCAAAGCCCGAAAATCCCAAGACCATGTTGGTCTAGTCATGAGTAGGGAAACTCTCTCCAAGCAGATCACATTGTCTACAGCTGATCTGGGACTCCAAAGCGATAATGAGACGCTGCAATCGACGATGCTAAGAAACGTCTCATACAGTTTAGGTGTAGTTAGCCATCCCTTACCTAAAGGGATGGCACCTGTCAGCAGTTCACATACAACCAATCCGCAATGTGACAGTGGATGCTCTACTGAGGCTCAGGCCGATAGAGTTAGAATGGTCCATGGACACAGACCTATACTCTCCCAGATGTTAATAAGTCCCCGAACTGCAATCCGACCTCTTCATTACGAGCGCCGTCTAGGAACTTCCTTGATATGTAGCCCTATAAGAGGATCCTCTAACTTGAATGATAGACATCATGTCTCTTAAATGGAAGGGATTTCCAATTCATCCCGTCCAATAACCTGCTGAGATTCCTCAACATGCTGAGATCCTTCCCTGCGGGAGTAGCTCTGTTGGCTCCCAGGTAGCCCAAGAACAATCTATCCTCCTTGAGGAAGGAACTGAGGCTGAGACTGTCCTTTATCCTGAACCCGGGAAAACTCCAGAGGGTTCAGAGATTAATTGCCTTCGATTTATTACAGAGAACCCAAACCCTTCGTTGCATGATTTTCTTGCCCTAGCAGTTAAGAAAAGATTTGGGATCTCAAAAGGCAATATAGAATTCTTAGAAGAATACAAGTCTAAGTCAACTAGAAGACAATATGAGTCATCATGGAAAAAGTGGGTTGCTTTCATAAAAGCAAAAGGACCGAGAGAGATTTCAATGAACTTCTGTCTGTCCTTCTTTGTCCACCTTTATAGTCAAGACGATAAATACGTGCAAGTCAGCCTTGGCTAGACCTCTTATATATGCCTTTTAAGTGGATCTGGTGAAAGAAATCTTTAATAAGATTCCGAAGGCATGTGCATAGCTTAGGCTCGCAGTACCGCCATCTCTTGGTCTTTGGACAAGGTCCTGCATTATGCCTCATCTGTGAACAATGAAGATTGTTCTCTTAAGGATCTAACCCAAAAGGTTATTTTTCTGTTCGCTAGAGCCTCTGGGGCTAGAGTTAGTGAAATAGTGGCCCTATCCAGAGATGAGGGCAACATTCAGTTCACAGAAGTGGGAGAACTGAATCTCTTTCCTGATCCATCCTTTCTCGCTAAAAATGAGTTACCCACTAAGAGGTGGGGTCCCTGGAGAATCTGCCCTCTGAAGGAAGATGTCTCTATTTCCTGTTGAGTGTCTAAAGGTCTCTCTTCGTAAAATTCAGACTTCAGGGGAGGACAGCTCTTTAAAGGAGAAACTTCTGGATCAAATTTATCCCTGAAACAACTAAGGGCGAAGCTCACCTACTTTAATTGTAGAGCGGATCCTGACAGTACTCCCGCAGGTCATGATCCGAGAAAGATTGCTCCATCACTGAACTTTTTTAGTATATGGACTTTGAGCATATTCGTTCATACACTGGATGGAAATCGTCCAGAGTGTTTTACAAACACTATGCGGAACAGGTGCATGAACTGAAACACTATGTAGTGGCGGCAGGTAGTGTATTAAAACCTGCCCCCTAATTACTGTTATAAACAGTCAAAGGTTTGGGACTTCAAATGTTTTTGCACATATACTGGGTGAGAATCATCCACAGTGTACTACAAACACTATGCTAAGCAAGTCCATGATCTGAAGCAGTATGTGGTGACGTCAGGTAGAGTATTTAACCTGCTGTCTAATTCTACGATGAACAGCTAATTGACTGGGACTGTCAATTAAAGGGAGAAGGGGTCATCCCTCTTAGGGTGTGACCTCCTTTGATTAAGTGTTACCATGGTGACACTAGCTTTGTTCAAAATCCCAGGTGGGGAATTATACAGATAGCACTAGTGCCGGTGTACATGGTATACAGTGCCGATAGAATTAACCAGTACAGGAATTATGAAGTGAAATTGTTTTATAAATTTTCTTCAGTCTGAGAGTGGCACTCATCATTTCTTTCCTTTCAAGAAAGAAATATAGTCTCTGTTCTCGTTACATGTATAATCCCATTGTCATACTATAGTCGTTTTACTGGTTATATCTTTTAGTCATTTATTAGGAATAAATGTCTATTAGAATGTAGTGCGTCCGCATTCGCCCGACAATTGCATGTATAAATGCCAGAGTTCTTTGACTTACCAAAGTAAGTATTCCTCATATAGTTGTATGCTCACAAATAATAGATATAAGAGACTCTGATATTGATTCAGCAATATATACAAACTATGAGACTGTTTGTATATTCAGTGTATACGTATGTTTGTTCATACAATATATGTTAACCTTGACACCCCTTTTCTACTGTCTAGAATGCCTCTTCCCTGTAGGAGGCAGGAAGCACTAACATTGTTTATGATTAGTGACGATGACGGATAACAGTGACGTCATTTGTCTCAATTGGTCCCCATGACCATAGAAATGTTTTTCCAAGGTTAAGGCACTGATGAAAATCCACAGATACACTAATACTCAGGTATGCTTCCATCAGGACGACATGGCTTGAGCCCAAAAAACGGATTTTGAGCGAAGCGAAAAATCTATTTTTGGGTGAGATGGCCATGTCGTCCTGATGGACCCACCCATCTCTTCTAAAAAGAAAAGATCTTCACAGTATGCCTCCCGTTGTACTGTATCTGTAGCTCCATGCTCAATGCTACAAGGAATATCTGCCATCGTGGAGATGGCGCTGTTGTCATACTCAATAGTAGTACGAGAACGGGGTAACCTTGATACGGCACCCCTTCTATTCTGCTACACCTCCTCGAAGCGTAAACGCTATTAGGGGTGCAGATTGCTATGTGGCGTGTCAAGAATACGTCCTCTGATATTATGCGATATCCTTGAGAGAAAATTTAAGGATATTCCCGGCAGGAATTAGAATTCTGGATACCTAAAGGTAAAGTTCTCTAGGAATATCACTGTAGTACATATATCCCTCAGGAAGCTACTTTAAGGAACTTCCACTAGGACGACATGGCCATCTAACCCAAAAATAGATTTTTCACTTCGCTCAAAATCCGTTAAATAGTTGCTGCCTTATTGATGCTGGTGCGCAGTGGATTAATGTCCTGTGTGCCTTCCTTAGTTTTCCTGGTATATTTTTTGGCACCATTAATCTACCTCGTCTCGCTTTTTCTGATATTTTTAGCTCCTTGATGTTTTCAGTAATTCCTTCTATTTCCTTCCATGCTTGTATTATCATGTAGCATTCTCTTCTCCTTTCTAGACTGTATAGTTTTAAAAATTGCAGGCTTTCCCCGTAGTCAAGGTCCTTAACTTCTTCTATTCTAGCAGTATAGGACCTTTGTACACTCTCTAATTGTGCAATATCTTTTTGGTAGTGTGGGTACCATATCACATTGTAGTACTCGAGTGTACTACGTACATAAGTTTTGTAAAGCATAATCATGTGTTCAGCTTTTTTTGTTTTAAAAATTTAAAGTGTCTGAATAGCATACCCATTTTTGCTTTACATTTAGCCAACAATGTTGCTATTTGGTCGTTGCATAACGTATTCCTGTTTAGCATTATACGTTATTAGGTCCCCGGTTTGCATTTACCATTCCTTTGCTGTTTCCATAATTTATTGATGCGAATTAATTAAAGTTAAATACCATCCTATTCATCTCCGCCCATTCATATATTTTGTTTAGATCTCTTTGTAGTGAGTACCTATCTTCATCACAAGTAATTTCTCTACTTATTCTTGGGTCATCGGCGAAGCTTCTCACTACAGAGTTTTTAATATCACAGTCTATTTCTGAGATCATAATAACAAAGAGTAGTGCAGCTAATACAGTACCTTATGGAACGCCAGATATCACCTGAGCTTCATCTGATTTCTTGTCATTTGCAACCACTATTTTCTGTTTTGCAGGAATTCTTTTACTCATTTTCCTATCTTTCCTCACATGATCTACCTTGTCAAAGGCTTTTGCAAAATCTAGATAGACCACATCTTTGTCTTTTTCATTTATCATATTTTTGTATATGTTTTTTATAGTGTGCTATCAGTTGGGTTTATGTACTTTTTCCGGGTACAAAACCCTATTGACCTATATTAAAAAAATTATTCTTAACCAAATGATTCATTATTTTATTTTTTAGTACCGTCTCATACACTTTCATAATATGTGATGTTAGACTAACAGGTCGATAATTGCTTGCCTCTAGTCTTGATCCACTTTTGAAAATAGTGGTTATATAAGCTAATTTATGTTTAACATATATCTCGCTCATATCTACACTTTGTCTTAGCAGTATTGCAAGCAGCTTCGGGATAGTGTGTGCAGTTTTTTTTAACAAAATCCCTGGAACTCCATCTGGTCCGGCTGCCGATCCATTTTTAATTTTGCTTATAGCCTTGATAATACCTGCTTCATTAATATCTATATCCGTTAGATATTCAACATTTTCTTCTCTCATTTCTGTTTCATTATTCTCATTCGCAATTTTTGGCGTGAACTCACTCTTATATTTTCTGCTAATATGTTGCATATTTCCTTTTTTTTTTCATTTGTTAACCGTCCTTCAATTCTTAGAGGGCCTATTTCTAATCTCCCATTATTCATCGTTTTTGCATAGGAGTACTTTGGATTTTTTTTCATATTTTGAAATGTCCTTTCATCTAAGTCCCTTTTTTCATTTTCTTTCGACTGTATAATCTTTTGTTCTTCATTTTCTATCTTTCTTCTTATTTCCATCATTTTCCATACATTTTTTCTATTGCAAGATTATTCTTCCACTTCCTAATTTTCTGAAATAAGATCCTTCTGGAGCCTAAAGTAGACATAAATCTAGGTTCTAACAGTTTGAAGCCATCTGTAACTATTCTCGTGTCGACACAATTTGTTGGCTGCGCAATATGTAGCAATTCTCTTAACGGTGAGAAATCATACATGTTATTTCAGGTTCTTTTTAGTGCGAGGGGAGAGCAAAGATACAAGCATAATATATACACAAATGGAAATGTTGTTACTACGTACGATCGTGTGACACACCGTTGATACAGTAGCTTATTTCAGTTTTTTTTTTTCTTGAAAAATGTTGCCTATACCATTAGGGCTTATATATTCTTGAATAATGAATAATCCGTGAAATTCTAATAAATTAATCGATTTTATAATTTAAACAATCTCCATTTCGTAATTATTCTTTGGTGAAATTACCTCTTTTATGGCCGATACACAATTTGAAATATCACGTTTATTTCACCAGGACTGTGTCTTTGTTTGTAGGTTGCTTGGCTTGTCTTTTACCTAGTCAAGATACCACTGCTTAAGATCTAATTGTTACTTTTTATTTATCCTAAAGATGATTAATAACGCAACATTGTGTGCAGATAGATCTCAAGAGAAATCCACTCATGTCTCATCAACGTCAAAACTTGAGCAAAAACCAAACTCACAGTCAAGCTTCAATTTCAAGTGTTATATAAGTACAACTTGATTTCCCTTGACACCATCAAGAAGCAGACCAAGAGGGGTGCCCTATCCCCTTCCCATTTCAGCCCAGGACCCGTGGGGGTAACCACATTCCCACTAGAGCGTTTGTTTACAAATCAGGTCAATCTTTTAACCAGAGCTTTTTGAAATGAGGCGACGCCTTCGGCTGCCTTCTTTCCTCCAGTTTCCAATCAGTGGAAAACTTGGCTCATTTGGGAATTGTCTGGAATTTCCTGCCTGAGAAGAAAAGTTCGGATCGAGAAGTTTTTATCTCTCTTGCAGGTGAAGTTTTAATTGTTGGTCGAAAGCAAGGAAGTTGCATCGATTTTATGATGTGTGATTGGAAACCAAATGCAAGGTTATGTAAGTGTAAAGTCCAAAATTAAACATACTGAAATATACACGCATATATATATATATATATATATATATATATATATATATATATATATATATATATATATATATATATATATATATATATATATATATATATATATATATATATATATATATATATATATATATATATATATATATATATATATATATATTTCAGATAAGCCATATATATCAATACATTAATGTCTGGATTCTCTTAACGACCTATGGATCAGAGCCCAAGGCGGAACCGTCCAAAGACTATGATATCGGACCGGCGGGGATTTGAACCCTCGTCCAGGATATCTGTATGCTAGTGACCATACCACTCCGCCACGAGTGGTATGGTCACTGGCATACAGATATCCTGGACGAGGGTTCAAATCCCCGCCGGTCCGATATCATAGTCTTTGGGCGGTTCTGCCTTGGGCTCTGATCCCGAGGTCGTTAAGAGAATCCAGACTTTAATGTATTGATATATATGGCTTATTTGAAATATGAAAGAAACACGTTTAAATGTGCATAAAAAAAATTTATCATATTTATATATATATATATATATATATATATATATATATATATA
Organism: Palaemon carinicauda; assembly: GCF_036898095.1. Lineage (NCBI taxonomy): Eukaryota > Metazoa > Arthropoda > Malacostraca > Decapoda > Palaemonidae > Palaemon > Palaemon carinicauda. Next base: position 36,333,864 of record NC_090758.1, read on the forward strand.
TATATATATATATATATATATATATATATATATATATATATATATATATATATATATATATATATATATATATATATATATATATATATATATATATATATATATATATATATATATATATATAAGCTTGGTGTCACTAAAACCTCTCCCGATTGGTTATTATGAGATTTTCGGGTCAAAACATCCAATCATTGATCAGGCATGTGTGCCGAACTGAGTACCATTTTTCCTAGGGCTTTTTCTTAGTAACGTAATGTAATCATAATTAAGGGCACCCTTTTAGGCTTAAGAGAATACAGCATGTGTAAAATTATCAACTCCGCTATTATTTGTGCATGGAATCCCTCTCTATTCATGTTTCCCAGAAACTAATTGAACCTCAATACGACCCAGATCGGGTCATATTAAAAGGTGTCAGGTGTGGGGTTATTAACAGATTAACGTGTGTGCTAAGCGATTTCAGCCGACGTGAGATTTTTGAAAAGAGAAACAAAAGATAATAGTGATAATGGTTAACACGAGAAGTTCGACGTCGAGTGGCGGTGGCGGAGAGAGAGGCAAAACGAATTCCGCAGCTATTGTAGACATGGTACTCGGGGAAGAGAATTTGGGAATTAGGGCACCAATATACTTACAAACACTCATGCGCGAAATGGCGGAAATACGTAGATACATGCAGAAAGATCAGAATAATAGAAGTGATATTACAACCTCAACTCGGTCGGAAATTGACGCGGGACCTCCTTCGATAGAACCAGTACGAGCGCGTGATCTTCTGGTACCAACGATTCCGATTGTCCAGTTCAATGATTCCCACCCCGCTGAGGGATACTTTTCAATTGAAGCCTTCTTGGGGGTCGTAGAGGATGCTACTGCAGGATGGTCCGATAGACATCGGATTATACTGACCAACCAGAAGATAACCGGAGCAGCAGCCGACAAGATACTAGGATGGAGGGGTCAGCCAACGGACTGGGAGTCCTTCAAAAACGAACTCCTGAAACGGTTTGGCCTCTCTGAAACTGAGAAGACGACCCTATGGCAGAAGTACCAGCCAACCTTGCGGGCGGGAGAATCCCTTTCGTATTTCGTCGAATGGATATCTAGAGATTTAAACAGTTTCGCTCCGGAAGGCTGTAAGAACCCAGAATGGCGAGAAAGCTATTGCAAACAGAAACTGATGGAAGCGCTCCCCTTGTCAGTTATGGCCGCCCCACAAGTTCCCGGGCAGTCCTTGTACGATGTCATTCCTACCGTACAGGCAGCACTGAGCGTATATAGGGAACGACGAGTAGGGGGAGGGGTGAACCAGTGGCCGGCATCCACGATAGCTGCATTCCAGACGTCGAGGCAGCCTGACACCCAGCCGGCTTTGACAGCCTCCCAGGGGCGGGATGCCCGTAGCAGTGGACCTCGAAGAGGCAGAGGTCCGAGAAGTGGGGATGCAGTGAATGGAAATTGTTGGAACTGGGGGGGAGGGGGCACCTCCAGGCTGTATGCCCCTCTGTCGAGCAGCGGAAGTGTTTTGGATGCCATGCCACAGACCACCCACTGAACAACTGTCCAAAAAACGGCGTCGGCTCAAGGGATCACGTTCCCCCTGCACCAACAAGAGGAAGGGGAAAACGACACGGGACGGGGAACAAGGGTCCTTCGGGCCGTCTGTCCGAACCGCCAGGACCAAAGACAGAAGAGCCAAGGAGTCAAACGTCATCCCCCATTGTGACGTCGGGGGAGGCCAGTCAGTTCCCCAGCCAGCAGTAAGGGATACCCCCGGGCCAGCGAGCGCGACTTCCCCGGTAGTGCCAGAGGGAGTTCGGGAGGTAGAGCAGCCGCTTCCCACCGCCGCTGCCATACATGCAAGTAGGAATGCGGTCCCCGTTCTTAGAGTAGAGCTGGGATCGGGTGTGCAACGCGCTCTGCTTGATTCCGGGGCCAGCGTATCCCTTATGGAAGGACATTTGGCGACGGATGCCATACAAACATCGAAGGAGTGCCTGGTGTTGAACATGGCTGGGGGTCACAAACTGATGACCCGACGTATTGTTAGACAGCGATTTATCCTTCAAGGTCGAGAAGTGACCCATGCCTTCTATGTCATTCTGACATTAAATATGGGGGATATTCCCATTATCCTGGGAATCGATTTCATCAAGGAGAAACAAGTGACAATATGGGGCTCCGATGGGAAGGGGCTGGAAGTGAGATGGAAAGTGTGACCAGGAGAAGACACAGAGATACCCGTTATGGGGGAAACTAGGCCTCGAGTTAGGGTCACCCTTACTGCTAAGGGGATAACAGGGGCGGTTCCTGCTGGGCCAGAGGCAGGTGAAACAATCCCCCCCTCCTCCCTCTACTCCCTATCAGTGGCACCCGCACCGGAAATGCGCGAAGGTGATTTAGTGTACGTAAAACCACATCAAAAGTGGCAGGATTTCATGTCTCCAGGGGTCACCACCATTACCGAAGGAAAGGTTGAAATTCCCTTTATAAATGTAAGTACCCAGTGGTTCCACTTAGGCACTGAGTCGGTCTGCGACCTTGAGTTATGTTCATTTGTGACAGCCGAACGGACACTGGCGACCTTGTCTTTCTATGGATCAAGGTCCTGGTGGGGACAGGCTGAGAAAGCTCCGTCAAACAGCTATTGGAGCGACCACAATTAATTATTATAAGCGAGTAGGAGATATTGTAGTGAATTTTGCGGACGTAATTGCAGTAGGAGATGAAAACCCAGGGAGAATTACTAAGTTTCCATTTAACATCGAGACTGGCAGTCACCCCCCAATTCGTTCTAAACCTTATAGGACTCCTGTCTGTCATGTAGAGGCAATTGAAAGAGAAATAAATAAATTAAAAGAGCAAGGTAGGATTCGAGAAAGCGAGTCCCACTGGGCCTCTCCAATTGTGATGGTTCGTAAGAAGGATGGTTTTTTTTCGATTATGCGTAGATTATAGGAGGATAAATGCTATTACCAAGGATAATGCATACCCTTTGCCCTTTATCGAGGAACTGTTACTTAAAGTCAGGGAAAGCAGGTTTTTTTCTACTTTAGATTTAAAGTCTGGGTATCACCAAATTCCCTTAGAGGACGAAAGTAAAGAAAAAACGGCCTCTATAGCAAATTATCAATTGCTTGAGTATAATTATCTCCCTTTCGGATTAAAGAATGCTCCTGCCTATTTTTTCTCGTGTGATGATGTCTGTATTAGCTTCATTATTAGGACATAGTGTTTTTGTCTATTTGGATGATATAATTGTAATTGGGGCTACTGCAGACGAGCATGAAAAAAATCTTATACAAGTGTTAGAAGCCTTGAGACGTCAGGGGATGGAGATTAATTTAGACAAATGTAAATTTTTTCAACAAGAAGTAGAATTTTTGGGGCACATAGTAACACCCGAAGGCCTAAGGCCTTTTGCCGATAAAGTAGCTGCAATCAGGGAATTTCCAGAGCCAAAAAACGCTAAGGAAGTAGCCAGTTTTCTCGGGCTAGATTCATTGAGGAAGCGGCCCGAATTTCAGTGGGGAGAAAGAGATAAGGCTCCTTTTCAGACATTAAAGAATGCACTCACGAGCGACGAACTTTTGGCTTATCCAAGGTACAATCGGCTGTTTATGGTAACGACCGACGCAAGTCAGATCCCAATCAGCGGAGTCATTTCTCAGGTTGATGATGAAGGGAATGAGAGGCCTATTTCTTTCGGTTCACGGGCTTTAAAGGGACCAGAGGCTAGGTACAGTACCTTCAATAGAGAGGCATTGGCAATTCTATGGATGCTGGAGAGACACTGCTACTTCTTGCTTAGGCATAAAATTAAAATAAATACAGATCATCGGCCGTTGCGAGACTTGTCTAAAAAAGGGGAATTAAATACTCGGCAAGCTCGGTGGATTGAGCTGTTGTTAGAGTTTGATATTGTAAATTTCGAGCATATTGCGGGGAAGTCAAATAAAGTAGCAGACGCTCTCTCCAGGACCGCCATAGCGGCAGTGACAACTAGGTCGGCAAGCCGGAAGGAAAAACAACAGGAGAGTTAGGGGTCAAATACACCTGTGGGAGGAGCGCATAGAAAACGGGAAGATCTCGGCAACTCTAGTGCGAGAGAAAGAGAGGACGAGAACTGTCCGGAGGATGTGAATGTTGGGAGTTCCACGGGGGGAACTCAGAGAGAATGCCCCGTGAATGAGTGTGTGGTCGATTTGTGTGGCTGGAGTGTGGGTGAGCTTGTTGTTGGACAAAAATCTGAAACTTGGATCGAACAGGTCAAGAGGTGTGTGAGAGATGCGAGTAGCCAGCTCCCGGATTTCTTGCGCATGCGAAGAGATGAGTTCTTCATCGAAGACGATATCCTATTTTATAAATATGAGAAGAGACCGGGGAGATATTCTTCCTTCCTCTTTGATAGAGAAAGCCATCCATGTAATTCATGTAAGTCCTTACGCAGGACATGTAGGTATAGAGAGGTCCTTGAGAAGGGCCAGAGAGTAATTTTTTTGGTTAGGGATGAAGAAAGACATTGTTAGGTTTATTAATAAGTGTCATGTGTGTAACACTATGCGGAACCAAAACCATGTGATCCCGAAGGCCAGAACATGGTCAATAGTGCCTGTTAAATTTAATAGCGTGCATATGGATGTCCTGGGTCCATTCCCCCCCGGTGACGGGCAGTTTAAGTACGTGTGTGTGTTTGTAGATGCATTCACACGCTTCACACACACGTATGCAATGGTGGACAAAACCACAGTGTCGGTTTGAAGGCGTTGTGCTCCTTCATAGTGAGGTACGGATGTCCACGTACATTGATAAGTGACAATGGTAGAGAGTTTGTGAATGAAGTGTGCAAGGGGGTAACCCAGATCATGAAAATAGATCATTTCACTATCGCCTCTTATCGGCCATCAGCAAATGGGCTCGTCGAGTCCCATAGCCGAGAGGTGACAAATATTTTAAGGTGTCTTGTGCCGGACAACCCAAACCAGTGGGTGGAAATGTTGCCGTGGGCGGAGTTCGCCCTAAATACGGCATAAAATGGCTCTATTAGGGATACCCCGTTTTTTATGCTTTTTGCGCAGGACCCTGTGTTGCCGTATACCGTTGTCATGGACCCCCACACCCTGCCATTATACAACACAGAACAATATCGGGTGATGATGTGTAATTTGGCTCGGAGAGTGTTTCAGATAACCCAAAAGTACTTGCTGAGGGCCAATGAGAAGTATCAGACGAAATACTGTGGCAGGATTTTGCAAGGACAACCCTCACACTCAGAATCACACTTACTGACAATGGTCTCCACAAAACAAACTTTCCCCTTACGTAATCTACAACCAGACTCTTAGACAAAAAGGACGAAATAAACAAAACATATCCTAAAAACTATATTTCCTTACAAACTAAAACGCACAACATAAACCCCCCAAAAAAACACACTTATCAATAATCATACACTTAACACAAAACAGGCATTAATCATACCACCATTCAAATAAACCCTCAAAATGAATAACGCTTAAAAACTTACAAAACATACAAAAAACGTAACATAATTCAAATAAACCAAATTTAAACCCTAACAAAACTTAAAACTAAACCGCACACCAACTCAAAATATGTGTTTATATATATTACGACACCAACACTGTCGCCACACACAAGCCGAACTGTCTTTTCACGGCAAACTACCACTACAGTTTATGGTAACAGAAGAGTTCTTAATTTGCCATAACGGCCTCAACTCCTTGAGTCACAGGTGTCAGTATCATCATCATCATCATCATCGTCATCATCATCATCATCATCATCATCGTCATCATCATCATCATCATCATCGTCATCCTCATCATCATCATCATCGTCATCATCATCATACACAATCTTTATAAACAGGCCAGGTCATCGACAATCGTCAATCCAAAAAAGCTGTCTAAATATGATCAGTTCCAGGCCAGGTCATCAACAGTCAATGGTCTGTCAAAATAAAGAAAAACACTTATTAACACTCCTAGCTAACTAAACTATCGCACTATAATCAAAGATAAATAATAAATTGTTCCTATCATTCACGATCACGACAAGCAAAGATAAACAAAACTGTACTTACTTAGAACATAAACCCTCACTTCCACGCTGGTAATAAATAATAGTCAAATCGTAAATGCAGCACTCACTACTGCCTCTTGCTGCAGTCAAATAAAAAAAGCATTCGCTCCGAAACATTCACCACTGTCATAACCTAACTAAAACATAAACAAACAATCTCATTTATACCAACAGTCTTTCTCACCACAAACGATCGATACACTAACTACTTTTGCTCGCTAACACAATCTCTCTCTCTCTCTCTCTCTCTCTCTCTCTCTCTCTCTCTCTCTCTCTCTCTCTCTCTCTCTCTCTCTCTCTCTCTCACAGGATTTGGCAAAAAACAAAAATTAAAATAAAGCAAAATAAATCGTCCACATTCCTCCCCCCTTACTTTGCTAAATCCTTCTCACACAACACTTACAATATTTTTTTCATTACCCAGTCACAGTCGGGAACGGAACCTCTACTCCGAGTAACTGGGCCTTCATACACTCTCTCATTCACTTCTTCCTTATCACAATCATTCGCTACATCAACACTATTCCTATCTAAATCCCTATCATCTAATATATCATGTACAATCATATCTACCTCGTTCTCATCTGGCCCTAAAATTACACTCATTTCTGTAAACAGTTCATCCATTTCATCAAAAATATTCTCAACTTTAGCAAAAGATTCATTCATGCTACTTATCAATCTCCTATCTCTCACTCTTGCATTCGTCATCCTTTCTTTTACATCATCTAAGGAAAAGCCAAACACACTATAATTATCATTCATACTTAACCATGATTCATCTGTATTAACACATTTATCTTCCATACACACTTGTACATTTACACCCTTGTCATACTTTTTTCTATTCTCACTTTTACTTATAAAATTTTCCCTTTTTTCATCCTTACTAAAACTTTCAAACGCCTCTTTTTCCTATATTCAACTAACACCAATTGTTTATTTTCCAGCCCTAACTTCTCATGCATACTAGGTTCATACTTACTCATTTCCAACAAATTACTCATCCCATTCTCACAAACATTGATCCTATTCCTTCCACACACACAGGAGGACTCACCCAGCTGAACCCTCTTACACTCTAGTTTCCCGAACATCCTGGCTGACTTAATCCCTTCTTCCTACATACTCTAGCTACATGCCCATCTGCACCACATTCAGAACATTTAGCACGCTGCTCTCTACACATTCTTGCATAATGCCCATTCTGACCACAATTGCCACAAATGACATTCGTACGATTACTCCTACATCCACTTGCTATATGCCCAGTCATACCACACCGAAAACACTTAACCTCTTTCTCTTTCTTGCACTCACTAATTCTATGCCCTACCTCACCACATCCAAAACAAGCACCTAGAGCCCATCTACATTCATTCTTCTTATGACCTACTTTCCCACACCTATAACACTTTTCATCACGGACACGGCTATCTGACATACCTCGATGTGCACTCACACTCCTATCCCTATTGCGCCAATTACCCTGCCTAAATCCTTCATTTGTCCGTACAGGTATTCCCACATTACTCGTCCTAACAATCCTATCTACTACATTATCAGCTACCCTCATTGGTCCACTCAAAATTGTGTCCTTATAACTACCAAATTCTATTACACTTTCTTCCATTCCAGTTCTTACACTCACAGATTTACTTTCTTTCATGCACCTATCTAACTCATAATCCTCAACTATCTCTAGTTTATCATCCCATGTCAATCTCTCTTGCGTCCACCTCATTTTCTCCTTGCGTTTCAAATTAATAAACTCAGCAACATTCTCGGGTACAGTAGCCAAAAACTTCTTCATTAACTCCTTGTTCTCATTTATAGCTTCATCCCCATACTTCTTCCTAGCTAAAGTTTCCAACCTACATACATACATTGATATTGCTTCTCCTGCATTCATCCTTGCCTCATCAAAATCATTCTTACGCTTATACCGAACACTCCCTTTCATACGTTTCACCTGCTCAATTATTCTCTTTTTCACACTTTCATAATCAACGTCACCTACACTCATTATCACTCCATACATCGTCAACAAATACCCAGTCAAATATTCTCCTAACTCCCTAGCCCAAACTCTTTTACTATCACCATACTTATCCTGACAATACCTCTCATACTCCTTGAAAAACTTGTATACATCCCTACTACTATGCTCATTGAACCTTTCACACCGAGGTACCTCTCTCATAAACACAGTTTTACACACATCACGTTCATTCTCTCTGCTATCATCACTGCTACATTCCTTCTTGTTTCCTACTTCCTCGCTAGAATATAAGGAATCTAATTCCACAGTTATACTCCTATCCTTGATCATACTCTTCCTAGCCCTTTCCTTACTCGCCACTTTCACCCATTCACGATCGTCCTTGCTATCAGCCTGATACTTTTTCTTCTCTTTCTTCACATCACTTTTACCTTTCTTCTCATGATTCCTATCACATTTCTGTTCATCCTTACTATGCCTTATTCTCTTATCTTCAATCTCACTATCAATATTACTATTACTATCACTATCACTTCTTTTCCCATTATAACTAACCTTAGCCTTCTTATCCACTATCAACCCATTACCCGAAACTGAGGACACTCCTCCGACTGCACCTTCACCCATTATAGTTTTCATCATCCCCATGACTTGGTCCATCATAGCTTCCAATCGGTTCTCCATTCGTTCCTCATTCTCTTTCATCCTCATCTCAACACATTCTTCCACTCTCTCTACAGATCCCTTTAACTCCCTAAGCTCCTTCTGCATCGCCTCATTCTCCCAGTGCAACCTCTCATTCTCTACTAGCAACCTCTCCTCACGCTCCTTATTCAGCCGCAATTCCTCCTTAAAAACTCTTAATTGCTCATCCATTTTTCATCAACCTTAATCTTAATTCCGTCCTTCGTCCAACATTCCAGCTTCCTATCCCACCTCGGCAGTCCCTGTTCGGGCGCCAAAATAATGTGGCGGGATGTTGCAAGGACAACCCCCACACCCAGAATCACACATACTGACTATGGTCTCCACAAAACAAACTTTCCCCTTACGTAATCTACAACCAGACTCTTAGACAAAAAGGACGAAATAAACAAAACATATCCTAAAAACTATATTTCCTTACAAACTAAAACGCTCAACATAAACCCCCCAAAAAAACACACTTATCAATAATCATACACTTAACACAAAACAGGCATTAATCATACCACCATTCAAATAAACCCTCAAAATGAATAACGCTTAAAAACTTACATAACATACAAAAAACGTAACATAATTCAAATAAACCAAATTTAAACCCTAACAAAACTTAAAACTAAACCGCACACCAACTCAAAATATATGTTTATATATATTGCGACACCAACACTGTCGCCACACACAAGCCGAACTGTCTTTTCACGGTAAACTACCACTACAGTTTATGGTAACAGAAGAGTTCCTAATTTGCCATAACGGCCTCAACTCCTTGAGTCACAGGTGTCAGTATCATCATCATCATCATCATCATCATCGTCATCATCATCATCATCATCATTGTCATCATCATCATCATCATCATTGTCATCATCATCATACACAATCTTTATAAACAGGCCAGGTCATCGACTGTCATCAATCCAAAAAAGCAGTCTAAATATGATCAGTTCCAGGCCAGGTCATCAACAGTTAATTCAACAAAAAAAAAACTCTCAAAGGAGGAATCACGGCCTGTCAAAATAAAGAAAAACACTTATTAACACTCCTAGCTAACTAAAATATCGCACTATAATCAAAGATAAATAATAAATTGTTCCTATAATTCACGATCACGACAAACAAACATAAACAAAACTGTACTTACTTAGAATATAAACCCTCACTTCCACGCTGGTAATAAATAATAGTCAAATCGTAAATGCAGCACTCACTACTGCCTCTTGCTGCAGTCAAATAAAAAAAGCATTCGCTCCGAAACATTCACCACTGTCGTAACCTAACTAAAACATAAACAAACAATCTCATTTATACCAACAGTCTTTCTCACCACAAACGATCGATACACTAACTACTTTCGCTCGCTAACACAATCTCTCTCTCTCTCTCTCTCTCTCTCTCTCTCTCTCTCTCTCTCTCTCTCTCTCTCTCTCTCTCACAGGATTTGGCAAAAAACAAAAATTAAAATAAAGCAAAATAAATCCTCCACAATGCGATCAGCGTTTCCGAATGCGAACGTCTGATATACAGATAGGGGACAGAATCTATCTGAAAAGGTTGCAACCGAGGAAGCATAAACTGGAAGCCGCATATG
>NC_090758.1:36349266-36351766 GCF_036898095.1 Palaemon carinicauda
CTAACCCCCTGATGTTTTGATTTGCCGACACCTTCCTACCTACCTGCCGACCCCACCAAGAGATTTAAATTGGGCTTCTTGTACCTTCTTTCCTACCGTGACCTCGTTACTAAAACGACGTATTTTTTTAGAAGTGTGTGTACAATGGCCGCCATCGAAATCACGTGTAACGGTACAGAAGTAAAAGAAAACTCCTGGTTGTTAATTCACGAATTTTGGTTAAATACACCCAACGCTTTGGAGTATTTGCGAGCTCATGGCGTTCTACCTATTTCTGTTTTGTGCAAATATTGTAATTTGCCATGTTCTTTACGCCAAGAAACAAATATGTTTTATTGTGGTCGTTATGTTCGGGTTCAAAAAAAGAAAAGAAAACAGTGTCCTTACAGTGTTAGCCTCTTCAAGGGTACTTTTTCTGAAAATGCACGCGTGCCAGCGTGGAAAATTGTCCTGTTTGCGAACTCTTTCGTCCAAAAAAGCTGGGACCATGCTACAGTAATTCGCACTCTGCATTTTTCTACCAGGACAAGTGTCGATTGGCGTAGTTTTTGTTCCGAAGTTACGCTAAACTGGTTGTATACCCAAGACCCTATTGGTGGTCCCGATATCCTCGTGGAAATCGATGAAAAATTTTTTGGGAAACGAAAATACCATCGTGGTAGACAATTGAGCCAGGTCTGGTTATTCGGTGAGATTGAGCGCTTATCAAAGAAAAAATTCATCATTCCCCTGCATAAAGAAGGACAAGATCGTAGTGCTGAAACTTTGATTCCGTTGATACGGCAATACATTAAAGCTAGGTCAGTTATCATGAGCGACGGTTGGGCCGCTTACGAGACACTGTCGACGGAAGGATATATTCACAAAATCATCAATCATTCGGAGAACTTTGTGGATCCAAATGACCCAGACGATTGAGCGGCAGTGGAGAAACGTGGAAGAATGGTCAAAGAGACCTGGGATGAAAGCAGATTACTTTGACCAGTATTTTTGAGGTATCTGTTCGTCGAGTCTTATCCCATTAATCCGGTCCATCAGTTTTTCCTGGAAGTGGGAAAACTATACAGACAGCATGGAAACCATCCCCGTCCTCCCGTTTACGAGTCCGACGATGAATGAACAGTTTAAGGTTAGTTAACTTTTCTCATTTTTGAGTATATCATAACTTCCACGTGTCTTTATGAATTATATTTAGTAAATGCCTTACATTCTTCCCTGTTTTAATTATATTGGTTTTAAATGAATGTATGATAGACTATATTGTTAGTGGATTATTATTCACCACGTTAAATATTTTTATTATTCACCACGTTAAACATTTTATCTGTATGAGTGCTGTTCATTAATTGTTATATTATATTACAGAACCTTCTCCTACCGCCACCAGTCCAACCGTTGCCGATCCTGACCTGAACCTGAATATGCCGTCTTTCCGCGTTTCTTCTTTATTTTACGGTAAGTTAAATCTTCACAAAATACGTTCCATTTTTTATTATTATAATATATTTCAGTGTCTTCATCAATTATATAAAGTAATTGCCTCATATTCTTCCCCGTGTTATTTTTATTGTTTTTAAAATGAATATATGAAAGATTATGCGTTTGCGAATCATCAAACACCAAGTTAAACATTAAATGTGTGAGAACTGTTCACTAATTCTTATACTCTATTACAGACCCTTTTCCTACCGCCATCAATCCCACCGTTGCCGACCTACGATTCTTAGTCAATTTACGGTAAGTTAAATCTTCACATAATTCGTTCCCATGTTTTATTAATGAGTTTATATGATCATAAGATAGAATAGGGGTGTTTGTATGTATGATACGTATTTATGTATGGATATGGGTTAAGAATACAGTTTTCTTGGGGGGGGGGGGTCGCAGGAGGGTGGTAGCCCCCCCCCCCCCAGTTAAGTTCTTTTGGGAATAAGAATACGGCAATGTAAGGGGGTCGCAGGGGGCGTTAGCCCCCCCCCCCCCCTGTTAAGCAAGGGTATGGCTTGTAGTCTAAGGTTAGGTTGGGAAGTTCAAGTTAGGTAGTGTTCTTAAAAACCTATTAATCTTCTGAGTGACGTTCACTAATATTTTATTCCATTACAGACCCCATGTAAACCACCATTCGGTCTTCTATTATCTACCCTGGCCGTTTTTCATCGTTTCTCCAAAAAGGTAAGTTATTATCCACACAGTTTGTTCCCCCATATAATATATTAATTCTATTGATGACTGAGAAAGGGTTGTTATTTCTTGATTATTAATCCAAATTCTGGGTATAGTGTAACCAATAGTGAAATCAGTTCAAGTCGTGTTTTATTTTAATGCTTGTGTCGGAATTGGTATCTCGTGTTTTCTCGATATTATGTGAACTTAGTGCATTTTTTGGTTGTTGGAATATGAAAAACAGCCATTTGACGACATTTTCAGTGGTGAAAGGTGTGGGGGGGGGGGGGGTCCTGCAAGAATGCCGTTTTCTCGTGTTTTCTCGTCATTACGAATT
>NC_090758.1:36356766-36360911 GCF_036898095.1 Palaemon carinicauda
TTTGTTTGTTCATTCCAAAAAGGAAATGCATTTCATATTTTCTTCCTCGCCATGAAAATGTAGATGCATTGGCAGTGCAGTCTCTCTTGGGGATTACAATGTAGGTGGACTCGTGGTGCCATCTATTACTAGATTATGGCAATGATCATATGTAATGTTTCAATGTAACAATTTCCCCATTTATGTAGTCTATAATAATCAAACAGTTTTATATCATGTATTCATAGATGCTCACCCACGCATATTCTTGCCATAGGCACCATCACTTTGATCTTCTCGTGTGCTTTTTTCAAATATTTTTATATTAAGACTGAATATAAATTTACGCATACACAAACTCACACACACTTACATCCAAATTGTAATCAGACCATTAGAGGAAGAGGAGTGTTATTTGAAGTAGAGAGAGAGAGAGAGAGGAGAGAGAGAGGAGAGGAGAGAGAGGAGGGAGAGAGAGAGAGAGAGAGAGAGAGAGGAGAGAGAGAGAGAGAGACCACAATTGTTTGAAGAGGAACTCCCTATACCCTTACGATGCCCATACGTAATATGTTAGGATGACAGATCCTGGGATCACATTTGCCTTATATTCTGTCAGACGTAACATATGAGATTGATTCCAGCGAACGTCACAGTCATCTTGGTTTTATATAATTTATTACATAACTTAATCTTCGTTGTTGAATGAATATAGATTAACCTTTTGCTTCCCTTTCCTGAGAAAAGTAAATATGTCATATAATCATGTAAATCTTTTTTAAGGAAATACTCGTGTCAGCTTTCGTGAATTTCTACACACACACACACACACACACACACACACACACACACACACACACATATATATATATATATATATATATATATATATATATATATATATATATATATATATTTATATATATATTATTATAATATATATATAATTCAAATAAGCCATATATATTTTTGATATATTAATGTCTGGATTCTCTTAACGACCTCGGGATCAGAGCCCCAGGCGAAATCACACAAAGACAAGAGCTTGGCTCCGGCCGGGAATCGAACCCTGGTCGGCAAGCTTATATAGACAGTGACTAACCCACTTGGGCCAAGTGGGTTAGTCACTGTCTTTATAAGCTTGCCGACCAGGGTTCGATTCCCGGCCGGAGCCAAGCTCTTGTCTTTGTGTGATTTCGCCTGGGGCTCTGATCCCCAGGTCGTTAAGAGAATCCAGACATTAATATATCAAAAATATATATGGCTTATTTGAATATGAAAAACACGCAAAAATGTGCAAAATTTATCATATATATATATATATATATATATATATATATTATATATATATATATATATATATATATATATATATATATATATATATAATATATATATATATCCGACGTTTGATATAATTTCTTGTATAATATGATGGTCGTGTTTACATATTCTATATACAACACTTTCGAACGGCGTTGGAATATGACCACTTTTAAAAATACGATTTATATAATCAATAATTTTCTTTCATACTATTTAGTTGAAATAAAGGCATAGTTCATGTTCAAGACGAGAAGGCCAACATTGATGATGTATTTAAGAAGAAATGATGGGAAGAACACTTGATAGATAAGCGTTAATTGTGCTCTGCGTTTAGGGCGTTTTGACGTATTGCTGATGGTACATCAGTTTAGGTTTATGATGCAATCAATACAGAGAATTATTTTCTGCCTATTACTTAAAGTTTCATCTTTTTAGTAACTATTATATTGTATTGGTTTGTGCATGTGTAGGAGTGTGTTTTATACTTTAGACATACACAATCGATAGAAAATTCAGGTTTATTGGAAGAATTCAAGTGGTATTTTAATAGCTCCAGTGTATTTCAAATCTCTTCATAGCCTTATACAATATATGAATTTGGCTATATTAAAGTATATATTGTGTTATAATCCTAGAAAAAATAACAATAACAATAACAATATGTTTGCAAACAATACGGTCTGTCAGACAAATAAACCTCTTATATGAAAAGTACATTGTTTCAGTTATATCGTATTTCAGTACATGTTTGAATGAAGGGACTGTGAACCAGACTGATGATGGTATCCATTTTAATTTGTCAGTTTAGTTTAAAAGTGAAATATAAGAATAGTGAGAATAGCACAAAATACCAATATCTTTTAAATTATGTATTTTTGATTAGTAAAAGATTTCCAGCTATGCTAATAATAATAATAATAATAATAATAATAATAATAATAATAATAATAATTTTTAAGGCAAAAGCCATTAGCCTAGTTTGTAGTCATAATTGACAGTACCAATTATCAATTAAAATTATAATTTAAACTGAAAGGAGATAGCAAATTCAAATAAGGTAACACAAATGAATTATCCTATAAATGCCGCATGTATCATTAAAAACCTCCCATTAATCTAAAACTGTTGTTTGCTAGTTCATAAATTTTGGCTTCATCTCAGGTTTGTTCCCCATCTTTAGGACTTTTTGGCCTTAGTTTTCACTAAATGTCTAAACCCTTAGTATATCAGTCCCATCTTGATAAAATAACATTTAAACCTTTCATTATGATAAATATATTTCTTCTATATATATGTGGTCAATTATTTCTCCATCCTTCCATTTCCGAATATTGCTCATGAAAATTCCCACACGTCAATCTCCATCTCCGTCGAAGTTGTCCATTTGGGAAGCTATGCAATGGACACAAAGTCCAGTTGGACATCCAATGTTTTATTATGTAAATTAGAAGAAGAGTAATATGCATTGCATTACTGTATTCATGTATTCTAAAGAAAACTTCTTTCGGTTTCACTGCTTCGAAAGAAAGAGAGAGGAAAGGGTGATTGTGTGTTCGAAGGTTCTGAAGCTTAGAAGTAAATATTCCATCTGAATATATTATTGTCCTCGTGATTAAGAGACTTTGCTTATTTAGTTGATGTTTTGGTCACTTCTGAGGCCTCAATGTAACTTGGTTCACCTTTTCGGAGTTCAAAACGAAATGAGGTCAAAGGTCAAAGGTCACTCAGATTTTCCTCTACCTCATTCAAATTCTAAAGAGTTTTAATGAACAAAATTTGGATCTCTCTCTCTCTCTCTCTCTCTCTCTCTCTCTCTCTCTCTCTCCTCTCTCCTCTCTCTCTCTCTCTCTCTCAACTGAGAATACCTCTACAGCTTGTAAACCTGTACAATTTCAATAGAGCCTATTCAAACGGACAAAGAAATTCAATTTCGAGGAAGGTAAAAAATCATTAACAAACAAATGAGCAGTTGTGGAATTGGGGGGAAAAAAAATATGAACAATTGAAATATATATAAATACCAAATTAAAACATAGATACACAAAACTGTACAAAACAATATTTCTTGACCCATCTCTAAGCAAAAATATCTGGAATAAACAAAAATCTTCTCTATCATTGCCTTTGGAATTCCTGGTTTTTTACAAGACAAAAAGAACGAAATTTATTTCATTGAATTCAACGGAGCAAATGTATTTTAATGAGACGGATTTCAAGGCTGAGAAATATATAAAGTGGATGACAATGTATTAAAATATGTCATTTCTTCTTCGATATTTTTAGGTGATAACGAATCTTCCTGATTCCGAATTTGCAATGAGTTTTTATAATAAATTTCACATTTTATTTTATAATGTTTTAATTTACGTTTTTCTTTGTAGTTTATATTTATTTCAATCGGGGTGTACCTTCATATAAACAATGTTTTGTATTTAGTGATTAAGCTTTTTGACGAACGTATTTTCTCATGTCTTTCTCTCTAATGGATAGTGATAAGTGACTAGTGATTGTTGCTTAAGTGTTTCTCAATGTATATTTGTTTTTAATTTCATAGATGAATATTCCTTGTTACATCAAACAAAAGGATATACAGAGGAAATTCTTCTTTATAGACCCTATTTTAATTTTGTTTGATCAATTAGAAAATAAAAATAGAACCTGCCCGACTGACTGAGGGACCCCTGATGTAGAGATCCAGCAGACAATGAGACCTGTCCAAAGAGGACCTTCCATACGAGGCACATCTCAGGAGTTCGTCTGAGGAGACCCCTCGGGTCAGATCTTCTCTTCTTCTTCTCCTTAATTTCTGTGGGAATCAACGAGCAACTTCTTCAAAGTGTCAA
>NC_090758.1:36361411-36373911 GCF_036898095.1 Palaemon carinicauda
ATATATATATATATATATATATATATATATATATATATATATACATATATATATATATATATATATATATATATATATATATATATATATATATATATATATGCACCTCCCTTTATGAGTGGGGATACCTTAACGTGGTAAAATGGTTAGTGTATCGCCATGATCAGCAAAGCTGTACTAGAGTTACCCATAAAAGTTGGCAAGCGTGGTGATGAAAACTAGCCAAACCACAGTCCTGAATAAGGACATGTATATGGCCAATGTCCTGCAGAGTTCTAGACACAGCTGCTTTTGTTGTTGTTGTTGTTGTTCTTGTTTTATATACACAGATATATATAGTTACGAAATGAAATCCTTGCATAATGAATACATACGTTTAAACAGAATAAAATTCCTAATTTCTAAACTATAATATAAAAGTTAACTTGCACTCAAGTACTTATTCGTATATCCTAAATGTCTTCATTTGCCTATACCAAGTAATATTCTTAATATCTCAACCATAAACAGAAAATAAGGATTTTTTTTTTCTTTTCCTCTTGACTTCAAAGGCAAGGAAGGTCGAACTCCAGTTGACCTCCTTCTAGGATTGACAGCTGCCCACCTCCTTGATATCCTGAGTCAGCAAGAAGTCCAGGAAGGATTCGATGCTGACTATAGGGAGGATCTGCTGAGATCCTTCGTCGTCAAAAACTATCGTTATCATCTGCAGGTGGGAGAATTATTATTATTATTATTATTATGATTATTATTATTATTATTATTATTATTATTACCTAGGCTACACACTAATATAAACTATCACATCTATTATATAAAAATATACCTCACCGAGAGTCTTTTCATCTCGCCACAGGAAATAATGTTAGCCATCACAGCCGAGTACACTGATTGGTCGAGATCCCTCCATCAACCAATCAGCATCAGGGACTCAACCGGCCAAGGCCTTCACGATGTGAATATTGTCTCGCCAATGACAGATCTTGCCAAGCAGCTCTACACGACTTCCCGATCATCTTATCTCTACGTCTTGGAGGAAGAAGATTCAGATGTACGTGGAGATGGATAGATTAGATATATGGTATATTTTATAAATGAGAATCTTTAATAATCTACAGAAAGTTTTTGAATATCATCCATAGATTAGAGATGTATGTATGCAAATCATGCAAATTATATTTATGAAAATATGAAATAATAAATACCGATAAAAGAATCATGATAAAAATAAAATCTTATATACCTTTTTAATTTAACTTATTACTTTTCAATTCAATAATTACTACAATCAAACTTTAAATTTGATCTGATCATCTTTCCCAAAGTCTGGAAACGAGAGTCTTCTCCTGAACGAGCTGGCGTACGTCTTTGGTGGTCCTATGGGTGCTCTTGGACTTTTGGCCTCAAGTTATAACTTCACCAAGATAGATGTCACACTCAGCAAATCGTTCATATCAATGTGGAGTAATTTCATAAAATTTGGGTGAGTACAAGGTGGTTTTAGAAGGGGTAGGTGATGTATGAATCAGATTTTTACATTTAGGCTGATATGCAAAAAATATCTAGCAAAAGGTGAGGAGGTGTATGATGCATTTATGGATCTGGAGAAAGCGTATGATAGAGTTGATAGGAAAGCGATGTGAAATGTGATGAGGTTATATAGAATTGGTAGAAGATTTTTGCAAGCAGTGAAAAGTTTCTACAATGGTAGTAAAGCGTGTGTTAGGATAGAAAATGAAGTGAGCAATTGGTTTCCGTTGAGAGTGGGGCTGAGACAGGGATATGTGATGTTGCCATGCTTGTTTAACTTGTATGTTGATGGAGTGATGAGAAAAGTGAATTCTCGAGTGCTTGGACGAGGATTGAAACTGATAGACAAAAATGATCATGAATGTGAGGTAAATCGGTTGTTGTTTGTGGATGATACTGTACTGGTTGCAGACTCGGAAGAGAAGCTTGGCCGATTAGTGACAGAATTTGGCTGGATATGTGAGAAAAGGAAGTTGAGAGTTAATGTGGGTAAGAGTAAAGTTATGAGATGTACGAGAATGGAAGGTGGTGCGAGGTTGAATGTCACATCGAATGGAGAATTACTTGAGGAGGTGAATCAGTTTAAGTACTTGGGGTCTGTTGTTACAGCAAATGGTTGAGTGGAAGCAGATGTACGTCAGAGAGTGAATGAAGGATGCAAAGTGTTGGGGGCAGTGAAGGGAGTGATAAAGAATAGAGGGTTAGGCATGAATGTAAATAGAGTTTTATATGGGAAAGTGATTGTACCAACTGTGATGTATCTATCGGAGTAGTGGGGAATGAAAGTGACGGGTAGACAGAAATTGATTGCGTTTCAGATGAAGTGTCTGAGAAGTATGAATGGTGTATCTCGAGAAGATAGGGTTAGGAACGAAGTACTAAGGGTGAGAACGGATGTAAGAAATGATTCAACAGCTAGAGTGGATATGAATTTGTTGAGGTGGTTTGGCCATGTTGAGAGAATGAAAAATGGCTGTCTGCTAAAGAAGGTGATGAATGCAAGAGTTGATGGGAGAAGTACAAAAGGAAGTTCAAGGTTTGGGTGGATGGATGGAGTGAAGAAAGCTCTGGGTGATAGGAGGATAGATGTGAGAAAGGCAAGCGAGCATGCTAGAAATAGGAATGAATGATGAGCGATTGTGACGCTGTTCCTGTGGGCCCTGCTGCTTCCTCTTTTCGCCTTGGATGACTGTGGAGGTAGCAGTAGTAGAGGATTCAGTGTTATGAAACTTCATCTGTGTTGGATAGCGGGGGAGGGTGGGCTGGGTCCCTTGCAGTACCAGCAGAACTCGGTATAGACCCTGGTCAGGCTGGGAGGAGCATAAAGAGGAAAGGTCCCATTTTTTCATTTGTTTGATTTCGCCTACTCCTTAAAATTAGGGGAAGTGCCTTAGTATATATATATATATATATATATATATATATATATATATATATATATATATATATATATATACATACATATATATATATATATATATATATATATATATATATATATATATATATATATATATATATATATATATATAATATATATATATATATATATATATATATATATATATATATATATATATATATATATATATATATATATATATAAAATACTGTACAATTTATATCTTAGATACCATAAATCAATAAAGTTTACATATGGTATTAATTCAAAACTCTATGTTCATTTCACAGACATCCAAACGACACAGTCTCCAGTGCTAAGATGTCCCAGAGTGCAAACGACATTACTTTTGAAGAGCAGATATGGCCCAAATATGATCCAGTCTATCAGAGATACTTTCAAATAGGTGAGGTTCCTATTTTTGTGGGGCTGTATTCACTCACAGATATGATGATACAATGATTTTTTAAATGATTATATTTCTTCATGATAACTTACAAATTAATGAAAAATCTCTTTCTTCTCTATAGATGAAATCCTATGTTCTTGATTTTAATCTCTCTCTCTCTCTCTCTCTCTCTCTCTCTCTCTCTCTCTCTCTCTCTCTCTCTCTCTCTCTCTCTCTCTCTCTCTCTCTCTCTCTCTCTCTCTCTCTGTATATATATATATATATATATATATATATATATATATATATATATATATATATATATATATATATATATATATATATATATATATATATATATATATATATATATATATATAATTCTTCCTTAACCCATCTCCTATGAATATCATATAACTAAACTAGTAATATATAACTTCTTCAATGTACTTCATAAACTACAGAACCTCAATAAAATACTAATATTTGATTGGTGATGATTTTAATAAACTAAATGATACTACATCTAAAATCATATGATATAATTCTAATCATCAAGATAAATTTTATATCTAGCCTTTCCAGAAACTCTCCTTACGTGAATTCAAGTGTTTGGTCTTTTATTTGTAATAACTTATGAAGCTGTAACAAACAAATTCTAGCCGGTGATAAATTGATAAAAATATTTATTCATAACAACAAGGAGGCAAAACCATATATTTTATACTTATTGAATATATCTTATATAGAGATCGTATCCTTGTTTTCACATATTTACTATTATCTATCTATATATGTCTATTCATTCCAGGAACACAGAACTTTGTACGTGACCACTACCGTGCTGGAAAAGTAGCCTTGTGGTCATGGCTACAACCTGGTCTGGAACGAGTGGGTTCTCGGTACGGCCCATATAAAAACTTTCACAGATTACCAACTGATTTCCAATCTGGTTTATATCCTGACCTAACAGGTCAGTATAACTTAACTG
This sequence comes from Palaemon carinicauda, assembly GCF_036898095.1. Classification (NCBI taxonomy): domain Eukaryota; kingdom Metazoa; phylum Arthropoda; class Malacostraca; order Decapoda; family Palaemonidae; genus Palaemon; species Palaemon carinicauda. Next base: position 36,365,723 of record NC_090758.1, read on the forward strand.
AAGGCTTTCTATCTGGCCCAATCACTCCAACCTTCACTGGCCCAACAAATACACACTATAACTCAACAATTGTAGCTGACGCTAACAAAAACAAAGTCAGTGAATCAGCTAATTTGGATATGCTGAGTCAAATGGGGAAGGATTTCCCCTACACGACTGCACTGAGCGTGACAGCGGTCATTGCCTGCTCTTTGCTAATTCTAAATATCCTGGTTCTTACTATCGTTTATTATCGACATAAGACCACCCGCTGGAGCCTCGCCAAAGGCTCGCAGGATGCGAATAGCAAGAGCGGGAATGATGTCCAGTTGCAATTGTCTGGGGACAATTGTAAGACAATATATTGCCCAGGGCATTATGGAATCCAGAGGCCTTCTATCACAATGCTCAGCAACCTGGCCACAGCCTCTGAAGAGGATTCCCAGCACGACTGGCCGTCAGACTACATTAGCAGCGTACAAACCATAGACGATATGACTGGCGTAACATCCAATAGGATCTCTCCAGATACGCAAGGCACCATTACGAATACGCAAACGCTACGAAAACCAAAAGAAAATATATTTACAGTTACAACGCTAAAGCAGCCTGTGGCTTCATACACATCTCCGAATGACGGTCAACTTGTATCTACATATTCACCAATCGATAGTCAACTCGTCCCTACGTATTCAACAAAAGGCCAAGCAGTTACAAGTTATTCCCCGAAGGATGGGCAACTAATTCCAAATCATTTGTCCAGCAGTGCTTCTACCATGCATATTACGTAGTAATTAATGTCTAAATTACCATAATATACTAAAAAAAGAAAAAAAAGACATTCTTCTAAAAACAATGTTAGATATACTCCAGAATATAGGGCCAATCATTCACATGATTATTTTTTATCAAGTCCAATAGCTACATATTGCCCTCCAAGATTACCATCTCGTCTTAAAAGTTATACTTAACAAAGGCCAATTAATAAAAATAATTTTCTTGAATTATAAAACACACACTCAACTATACTCAGAAAAACATTGTTTTTCAGAAAACTAACCAATTCATCTAACTACTTTCATTGATCAAAGTCGTTTTTTGTTTTTAATAATTAGTTTTTTATGTATTTTCAGAATAATGGTTCTGTTATTGAGCTATGTTGATCAAACACATCCATTGGTAGTAAAAACTTCTAATAACAAGATTAAGAAAAAATATATGGTATTTAACAATTTTGGTTATATTAAATATTCTTAGAGCTAATAGAAAGTTGTCTACTTTTCATAAAAAGGAACTTTTACAAAATTACTTTTTCCACATTTGATAGAATATCTGATATCCCTAAGTAAAGTAACTGAGGCCCAATTAAGAGAAAAATACTCTTAATTAAATTCAAAAATTTAAAAAACATATCGAATAAATAAAGAAAAGGGAAACCCTAATAGTGTCTATCTAAGAAGAAGAAAGTGAACATTATAACTATTGCCATTTACAATAGAATGTTTTGTTGTTGTGAAACTTTATATCTAACCTGTGGTAGTTTTTGGGGATATGTTTATCAGTGTGTGTGTATGTATATATGTATGTGCATTTTGTAACGAATAAAAAGAAAATTTTTCTATGCAAGTGTTTCGTTTCCCATAAACAAGAGAAGGTAAAAATTCAATTCTATCTAAAAACCAAATGATCGAATAAACGAAAATATATTGTGGTTTACTAAATAAAATTTACTTTACCACGAATTTGATTGATTTAGCACATTCAAAGCCATTGGGGAAAGAGTAAATAGAACTCGAAGATGTGGTGAGCTTCATTTAGAAAATCTAAATCTCCTCAAATCACTAATCAACTTTCCATCCTACCCTGTTTCCTATCATACCATAAAACACGTCGGAAAATCCATAAGGAGTAAAATTAGTCCTGCAAAACCTAAAAAGGATAATTGCAGGATATGAAAGGGTTCAAAGATCTCATGAATTGTTTTCTTACTCCCAACTGATAAAAGTAAAGATTAGACAAAGCTCACTTCTGAGTGGTTTCCTAAAGGAAGAGACCTAAGCACTGGGAATACATTCGGGTTATTTCAGGCATTTCTGAAACGTACTTTCTATGTATTTTTAGATTTTAGGAGTTTTTTTAATGTTTTATATAAATATATATATATATATATATATATATATATATATATATATATATATATATATATATATATACATATATATATATATATATATATATATATATATATATATATATATATATATATATATATATATATATATATATATATATATATATATATTTATACATATACATATATATACATATATATATATATATATATATATATATATATATATATATATATATATATATATATATATATATATACATATATATATATATATTGTAAGTAAGCCTTAGGTTTTTTATAATGTATTAGCTTACTTAGGTTAGTTTTTAAGTTTCTCTTTCATTTTTTCGAAGGCTGTAAAGTTCATGGTTAGTTCGCCTTCTTGTTAGTAGGGGTCTCCTCACTCCAGTGGTATTTTTGTATAGTCTTGTTGACTAATCCTCCCTGTTTCTCCCCTCCATATTTTGGCTCTGCTGAGTTGACTTGAGACTGGGTTTCCAAGCTGCAGGCAGTTGGTATCTGCACCCTGATTTGTGAGCCTATTACCTCTGGATTTACAGCAAGTCTCTGAACGAATATATATATATCTTCATCTCAGCTGGCCGTTACTTCACATCTCTACCATTTTATTATTGCCTCTGGTGCAGTACTTGCCAGAGGGGCCTCGCTTGGCGACGGTAAGGCGTGTCATTCATTTCTTGTAAAGTATTGACCAAGATTACTGGGATCCGGCGTCCATGATTATGAATGAGTAGGATTACGGCTGTGCTGCAGTGTCAGATTAATTTCCTGTTGGAGCTCTATAAGGGTATTGAGAGTTGCCGTCCGCTGCCCTTATTGAAGTACTTATGGGAGGAGACCTTCATCATCTCATCATCCATTAGCATGTAAAATTTAGGTTATTCCTTTCTTTTCGTTGTTTTCTATTCCTCTCTGGGCCCCCTTTCCTCCTTCAGAGGTTGAATGTGTTGACTGATAATTTGGGTATATGTTTCGTAAGTGGTATTTTTGATTTAATATTAATGATGAGGCCTAGCTATTATTTTCTGTATTTTATTGAATTGTAATATATATTGGTTTTTATTTCATTGTTTTGTTATCCCCCTTGAGTTATTCTTGTGCTGCATTTACCTGGGCTTGCTGCCTTTTGAACACCTAAGTATTGATTATTTATGGTCCCGTAGACCTAGTGTGTGTTGTGGTTCAACGAGGCCATTACAATTGGCGACCTTGCCAGGATTCATCGTATCCTGTGGTGTTCTTGTTGCAGTGCTAGCGTAATTCTTTGGGTGTTATTGTTTGGTGGCATGGTTACACCTCCTCAGTGTTTGGTTGGTTGGCGCTATTGTAAGTGAAATAATTTTGTTATATGTAAAGTGTTGTAATTACTTGCAATCAAAATGGATGACATGAATATCGTAGAGTTGCTTGAAGGAGAGGGATGGCAGGATAGGTTGCCCGAATTAAACAAAGAGGAGTTAGAAAGTGTGGTAGATTTTTTTGAAGTGGAAAGAACGGTAACAATGAAGAAGGGTATACTATTGCTAAAGGTTTATGAGTGTGTTAAGGAGACTAAGACAGGAGCCAAACCCAAGGTTAGGCAAGAAGAGGGATTGTCAGTAGAAATTTTGGATAGACAGATTAGTCTAAAACAAATGGAAATACACCAGCAAAAAATGGTGTTTGAAGAGAGAGAGAGAGGGAAAGGAAGCATGAGTTAGCTAAGTTGGCTTTGCAAACGCCAGGGTCACCAGGGTCTCCTTCTCGTGTTGAGGCTTCCTCCTCCTTCTCAAATTTAGCTCAGGCTTACAAGTTTATCCCGAACTTCCAGGAAGATAATGTTGCAGAGTTCTTTATGTCATTCGAAAGAATTGCTAATAGGTTAGAATGGCCTATTGGATTATGGACTACCCTTATCCAGAGTAAATTGATTGGGAAAGCCCAAAAGGTATATGTAGCTTTGGAAGAAGATCTCTCCTCGGATTATGAGAGTGTAAAGGCGATAGTGTTGAAGGCATATGAGCTCGTGCCGGAGGCCTATCGGCAAAGGTTCCGTAATTTGAGTAAAAATGAAAATCAGACTTTCGTAGAATTTGCAAGGAGTAAAGAGCAATATGCTACTGATTGGTTGAAATCTAAAGAGGTGGACAATTTTGATAAGCTAAAGCAGTTGCTGTTGGTTGAAGAGTTTAAAAGGTGTACTCCTGACCGTTTGAAGGTTCATTTGGAGGAGTTGAAATTAGATTCCCCTCAGGAGGTTGCTGTGGCGTCAGATGAATATTTTTTGTCTCATAAAGATACTATGAAAGAGGCTGTATTTAAGGAAAAACCACGTTGGGGTTGTCCTGGGAGATCTGGTAATTTTAATAACCAAAAGAATGTTTCTCAGAATGTTCAGTTAAGTAAGGGTTCTCAGAATGTTCAATCAAATAAGGTTTCTCCGAATGCCCAATCAAAGGTGTGTTACTCGCAAAATAACAGACATGGTGAGTCGGGTGTTTATGATCCACAAAAGCTGAGGCATTTGACGTGCTTTTTCTGTAACAAGAGGGGTCATACCAAAAGAATGTGTTATGCTTGGAAAAAGGTATGTAACAGTAAAGGTAATCCGGTGATGGCGGTTGAGAAAAGCGCTAGTCAGGGTGGAGCTCTGCCCTCTCCGACTCAATGACTAAGAAAGTCAGAGACTGTTAGTTCCTTCGGTGATTTTCTGGCCGTGGGTGAAGTCTCGCTGGATGGTGAAGGCCAAGGGAGAAAAGTGAATATTTTACGTGATACCGGAGCCGCACAATAATTAATTCTTAGAGATTCGGTCCCGAATGATTTTGTGTATGAGAATCGGGAGTTTGTTATTTTGAGTGGTTTTCCGGACACGGTAAAATCTTATCCAATTGGTCTATTTCATCTTAGTTGTCCTTATTTTTCAGGGAATATCCGTTTGGCTATTGTTAATAAATTTCCGATTAAAAAGGTGGATGTGGTTCTAGGGAATGAGATTGTGTATGAAAATAAATATGTGCCAATTGTGATTAATCCGGATGTGGAAGTAGGGGTAGTCACTCGTGTTAAGGCAAAGGCTGTTGACGCTGCAGAGTCAACAGTCGACGTTGATTTGAGTAGTTTAGGACGTAGTGATGTATCTGTAGACAGTAGTAGTAGTGTTAGATTAAAACCCAATTGGACTGTTAAAGAACTTGTTTCGGCTCAGAAAAAGGAATTTGGTAGTCTCCCTATTGAGTCTGGTGAGATATCGAACGTGACAGTTCCTATTTTTAAGATAATTGATAGCATATTATATAGAATAAGTAGACCAATGCATGCCTCGTGGGAGGATTACGAAATTATACGACAGATTGTGGTTCCTGAATGTTACCGTCATGAGTTGATGTCATTAGCTCACGAGAATGTGATGGCGGGACATTTTGGTATTCACAAAACAGTCAGTAGGTTATTAAATAATTTCTTTTGGCCCAAGCTGAAAGGTGATTTTAAAAAATTTGTTAATAGTTGCGAGGTTTGTCAGAGAGTCGGCAAACCTAACTACCTATTCCGAAGGCTCCATTAATACCTATCCCAGTTGTGTCTGAACCTTTTCGTGAAGTGTTAATTGATGTTGGTCCTCTCCCAAAGTCAAAGAGTGGAAATGAGTATATTTTCACTATTATGGATCGTATGTCTCGGTACCCTGAGGCAATCCCCTTGCGGTCCATAAGGAGTGAAAAGATTGTAGAGGCTTTAATAGGTTTCTTTTCAAAATTTGGTCTCCCGAAGGTAGTTCAGTCCGACTGCGGTACTAACTTCACGAGTCGTTATTTTAAGCAGAAAATTACTGAATTGGGCATTAAACATGTAACTTCTTCGCCTTATCATCCAGATTCACAGGGTGCTTTGGAACGTTTTCACCAAACTATGAAAATCATGTTAAAGAAATATTGTATTGGGAATGGGGCTGAATGGGATAAAAACCTTCCATTCCTCTTATTCGCTTTCCGCTCTATTCCTGGTCAATCTCTCGGTCTCTCTCCTTTTAATTTGATTTTTGGACATTCTGTAAGGGGTCCGCTGGATATGGTGAGAGAGGCTTGGGAGGGAGATGCCCCTGATTTGAATTTGATTGATTACCTTAATAATTTGAATGCTAAATTAACCAGGGCTTGGTCTTTTGCAGGTGAGAATTTGTTGAAAAGTCAGAAGAAAATGAAATTTTATTTTGACAGAAAGACTGTGACCCGGGACTTCGACGTAGGACAGAAGGTACTAGTTCTGTTACCTATCCCAGGTAATTCTCTCAAAGCTACTTTCCAGGGACCATGGAAGGTATTGAAGAAGGTAAATAATGTTAACTTCTTGGTGGAAACCCCCTATAGGAGAAGGCCTCATCAATTGGTACATATAAATATGATGAAAGCTTTCCATGAAAGAGAGAAGGTTAGGCCAATTGCGACTCTTTGTGACAGTAGAAATGACTTGGTCGGTTGTAATGCTTCTTTTTCAGATGAGCAGAATAATGATTCTTTTTCAGAGGACAGGGACTTGAAAGATAGTGAATGGCTGGCAGGTAATCTCGAGGCTTTAGAAAATTTACCTCAGATGTTGGGTCACTTGGGTAAAGATGAGCAACAATCCTTGAGAAATTTGGTTTTAAAATATAAGGACTTGTTTTCTAATGTGCCCGGCAAGACCACGATCTTGCAGCATGACGTGGACGTAGGGGACGCCACGCCCGTGAAGCAGGCTCCTTATAGGTTGAACCCAAAAAAGAATGAGATTGTTGCTAGAGAGGTTGAGTATATGCTCAAGCATAATTTAATAGAGCCGAGTTGTAGTCCTTGGTCATCTCCGGTTGTGTTGGTGAAGAAATCGGACGGAGACTATCGTCTTTGTTTTGATTATAGGAAGCTTAATGAGGTGACCAAGGCTGATAGTTTTCCATTGCCTCGTGTGGAAGATTGCATTGATCGCATGGGTCGGGCTAAATACATTACAAAATTTGATTTATTAAAAGGATATTGGCAGGTGCCTTTGTCGGAAAGGGCCAGAAGTGTTTCGGCTTTTGTAACCCAACAGGGGTTATTTCAGTGTAAGGTAATGCCCTTTGGGATGAAAAATGCTGCTGCCACCTTTCAGAGACTTATGAATTCGTTGGTTAGTGGTCTAGAGGGGTGTGTGGTGTATATCGATGACTTGGTTATTTTTAGCGACGACTGGCAGTTGCACCTGAAGAGAATTGAGGCCTTATTCAAAGTACTTAGGAAAGCAGGCCTGGTTATTAATTTAAGGAAGTCGGATTTTGCAAAAGCCACGGTGGTATATCTTGGACATGAAATAGGAGCAGGTATGGTGGCTCCCAAGGAGGCTAACATTGAGGCCATTCGTAAAGTAGAGGTTCCTAAATGTAGGAAAGATTTGCGAAGGGTATTAGGGATGGCAAGCTATTATCGCAGATTCATTCGCAATTTTTCAGACATTGCGGAACCTCTTACTGCTTTATTGAAGAAAAATGTTAAATTCGTTTGGAGTAAGGAGGCTCAGGATGCATTAGAGAGGATAAAACTGGTCCTCATTAGTCGGCCTTTGTTAACAGCTCCCAATTTTGACGCTCCATTTCAGCTTACCACTGATGCGAGTGATGTGGGGGTTGGTGCTGTATTGAGTCAAGCTGACGAAAATGGTATCGTCCACCCGGTGGCGTATTTTTCTAAAAAGCTCACTTTGCCTCAAAGAAAATATTCCACAATCGAGAAGGAGACGTTGGCCTTGATCTTAGCATTAACTCATTTTAATGTCTATCTCTCCTCCTCAGGTGGGCCCATTAAAGTTTGTACGGACCATAATCCATTAACGTTCTTGAATCGGTACAAGAATAAAAATCAGAGATTGATGCGCTGGAGTATTTTGGTCCAAGAATTCGAGCTAGAGTTTAAGCATATCCCAGGTAAAGAGAATATGGTGGCCAATGCATTATCCCGGCTGGCAGAGTAAGTGCGAATGGGGTAATTATAAGGGTTTTTCTTCACCTGTTGGTAAGTTCTGTCACTCGTGGTAACTGTTTGAGTATTAATAATTATTTATATAT
>NC_090758.1:36388911-36392686 GCF_036898095.1 Palaemon carinicauda
ACTATTTTCCAATCTTTCAAACAGTGATACTGCCATAGTCCGCTTTAGCATTCTCATCTCTGTTCTCTGTACTAACCGCATGCTAAAGAACTATATTTTATTTCTTTAGAGAGGCTGGTGACAAGACGTTTATTCGAATTAGTAGTCAAGTTTGCTGTCTCTGAATCTTTGTGGTGGAAGAATATCTTCTTTTTCGGAATCATTTGTGTTCTATTATATATTGATTATATTGTGTGTTTGTGTGGGTTTACGTCTATGAACGTATGTGTGTACATAAAATAAATGTCACTTAAAAGAAAGAGAGTAACAGTCGCCTTCATTGAAAGAATAACCTCGAATTCGAAGAAATATTTATCAAATGTAAATTGCAAATTATTTTCATGATGGAAACACCTTAGGCTTTTAGTGATTAGAGAAGGCCTTAGGCCTAGTATGTAATGAAAGAGAAGATTTATTAGCCCAGTGGGTTAGACATATCTCTCTCCTTAGACAGATGTGTAACGTGTTTTTGTTTAACTGTTATAAGTTCAAAATAGTAAATTGATATCTGTTTCAGGTCTACTACCTAGATCTTATTTCTCTTTACATATTGTTTGCATCAATATGATGCAAAATATTGGTTATTTTCTAAAATCTTATATAGTTATGAAAAAGGTCCTTTCAACTTCTGACATTCTTAATACAATTTAAAGATCTAAAAGCCGTTAAGGAATGGCGAGGGCAAGGGACAGTGACACTGCCCTATCGAGCAGGGCAATATCATAGAGACTGACCATATATACATATGATCAGCGCTCAAATCCCCTCTCCACACAAGCCAAGGCCAAAGAGGGCCATGCAATGGCTGCTGATGACTCAGCAGATACTCTTATAGGCTTCCCCAATCCCCCCATCCTTATCTCAAAAAGAGGGTGAGGTTGCAGCGACCAAAGTAATTAACAAATTGGAGGGGACTCAAACCCCAGTCTGGCGTTCACGAGTCAGGGACGTTGATATCATTGATATATGTATTGCAATCTATTAACGTGTAATTCTTTGTGTGTAGTGTTACTGATTTCATTAATTTAAAGTATTTCTTAATAATGAATTATGATACATAAGATATATATATATATATATATATATATATATATATATATATATATATATATATATATAGATAGATAGATATATATATATTTATTTATTTATTTATCTATTTATCATATTATTTCATTTATAATTAAAGTTTTGAATAATGTTTGTTTCAGCATTTAAGGTTCGTCTGAAAGTCTTGTCCCTGACTACGGTGACTCTTTCGTGGCTAAGTCTTATCAAGGGTCATGTTAGTTCATCCTTAGTCTTCTTCTGTCTCGAAAAGAGAAGGATAAGAAATTCTAAGTCCCTCTCTCATCCATCGTAAACCTAAAATAGGAAAACCAAGCAGTTAATCATTGGTTTATTTTATTTTTACATTAATCATTTTTTATATGTGCAATCTCATTTTCATCCACAATTATCCTGATTTGATATCTATCTTTTTTATAACATTTGACATATTAGAAATCATTAAATATTTATTCTTACTAATTGGAATGAAAATCATAGGGAGTGAATTAAATATATCTTTTATGATATACAAATATTATTGCCATATAATTAAAAATATATTTTTTTCTTTTCCATCAATATGAATTAAATCAATGTGATTTTCCCCTTAAAGTGAATTAATAATCTCAACATTGAGAGAAGCTTTGCATCAGTTTTACCGAATATAAAGAGAAAATTTGAGAGAGAAAAACTCCTTGAATAATCCCAGATCTGAGATTGAAAGAATAGGGAATACAAAGCTTTTAATTGTCTACTGTAAGAGTTGGACATTTTATTCTTTGCTGACCTATGAAGCAAATAAGGATGAAGATATTGAAACAATTCCCTGTTTCTTTCTTCATATATTTTGCAATAAAAAGAAAGTGAACTAGTTTTTCTATTTCAACCTTTTTGGTATTAAAATCAAATAAATTTCCCCTTGATTTCTTATCTAAATATTTCTGTGATTTGTTTGATTCTTTGTCTCTTTCTTTCGAAGACATTCAATAATTAATTTTACTTCTTTCTTTTACTGTTGGGTAACTCTCTCTCTCTCTCTCTCTCTCTCTCTCTCTCTCTCTCTCTCTCTCTCTCTCTCTCTCTCTCTCTCTCTCTCTCATAGATGTCCTAGATATCTTGTCACGGTTATGTATTTCTTTATTTTGAAGGAAATATTAGATTTTATATTTTGGTATCACAGAATCATGTCAGATGCAATATTTGACAAGATAGATGTACCTCGAGAAGGATTATTATTATTATTATTATTATTATTAGTAGTAGTAGTAGTAGTAGTAGTAGTAGTAGTAGTAGTAGTAGTAGTAGTAGTAGTAGTAGTAGTAGCAGTAGTAGAACTGTATGTTGTTTATACTACTAAATATCATGTAAGAGTTTATTTGATTCAAACAAACAGAATTTAATAAAATGCTAAAATATTTGTTTACCTACAAATTAGATGATATCTAAGACCCATAACAGGATGGAAATTATTCCACCAATCTATTCCACTATCATCTGAGATATATTTTCCCTTTTATAGACAAGAGAAAATATAACGTAAAAGCAAAATTTCATATTGCTAAAAAACTCACCTTTAAGACGTTCAACATTAGGGCTGAAATTGCCTAACTCTGGAGAAGAAAGGGAACGACGGAAGGTAAATGCCACTTAAGAAACGGATTAAGTTGAGAATGAGAATTGCCATTTTGAAGAAGTTGCTCGTTGATTCCCACAGGAAATAAGGAGAAGAAGAAGAGAAGATCCGATCCAACTCTCTCCTCAGACGAACTCCTGAGATGTGCCTCGTATGGAAGGGCCTCTTTTGACAGGTCTCAATTATTGGATGGATCTCTACATCAGGGGTCCTCAGTCAGTCGGGCAAATTCTATTTTTTATTTTTTTATTGATCAAACAAAATTAAAATAGGGTCTATAAAGAAGGATTTCCTCTGCATATCTGATGTTTGATGTAACAAGGAATATTCATGTATGAAATTAAACACAAATACACATACAGAGACACTTAAGCACACATCCCTAGTCACTTCACTAACCATTAGGTGAAAGACATACCAAAATATATTCGTCAATAAACTTAAATACTAAATACAAAAAATTTTTTATGTGAAGGTAAACCCGTATTGAAATAATGATAAACTACAAAGAAAAACGTAAATGAAAACATTATAATATAAAATGTGAAATTAATTATATAAACTCATTGCAAATTCGGAATCAGGATGATACGTTATCACCTAAAAATATCGAAGAAGAAATCTATATTTCAATACATTGTCATCCACTTCATATATTTCTCAGCCTTGAAATCCGTCTCATCAAAATACATTTGCTCTGGTGAATTAAGTGAAATAAATTTAGTTCTTATTGTCTTGTAAAAAACCAGGAAATCCAACGGAAATGATAGAGAAGATTTTTGTTTATTCCAGATATGTTTTGCTGAGATGAGTCAAGAAATATTGTTTTGTACAATTTTGTGTATCTATGTTTTAAATGGGTATTTATATTTATTTCAATTGTTCATATTTTGTTCCCCTAATTCCACAACTGTTCATTTGTTTGTTAATGATTTTTTACCTTCCTCGAAATTGAATTTCTTTGTTCGTTTGAATGGCTCTGTTGATCTTGTACAGGTTTACAAGCTGTAGAGGTATGCTCAGTTGAGAGAGAGAGAGAGAGAGAGAGAGAGA
>NC_090758.1:36403186-36408186 GCF_036898095.1 Palaemon carinicauda
CAGAGTAATAGTATAGAGAAGTATGAAAAATATAGAGAGAAAAAGGTGGAAGTAAAGCGCAAGGTACGTGAGGCAAATAGGGCAGCTGACCTGAGGTGGGGTCAGGGATTGGGTCAGTCATATGAAGAGAATAAGAAGAAGTTTTGGAATGAAGTGAAGAGAGTAAGGAAGGCTGGCGCAAGAATTGAAGAGACAGTGAAAGATGGAAATGGAAGGTTGTTAAAAGGAGAGGAGGCAAGGAAAAGGTGGGCGGAATATTTTGAAAGTTTGCTGAATGTTGAGGATAATAGGGAGGCAAATATAACTGCTGTTCCAGGTGTTGAGGTGCCAGTGATGGGAGATGAGAATGAGAGAGAGATAACAATAGAGGAAGTGAGGAGAGCACTAGATGAAACGAGAGTAGGAAAAACATCTGGTATGGACGGTGTGAAAGCTGAGATGTTGAAGGAAGGGGGTGTGACTGTACTTGAATGGTTGGTGAGATTGTTTAATATGTGTTTTGTGTTGTCAATGGTACCAGTAGATTGGGTTTGTGCATGTATTGTACCACTATATAAGGGTAAGGGAGATGTGCATGAGTGTTGTAATTCAAGAGGTATTAGTTTGTTGAGTGTAGTTGGAAAAGTGTATGGTAGAGTACTGATTAATAGGATTAAGGATAAAACAGAGAATGCAATCTTGGAAGTACAGGGTGGTTTTAGAAGAGGTAGGGGTTGTATGAATCAGATTTTTACAGTTAGGCAGATATGCGAGAAATATTTAGCAAAAGGTAAGGAGGTGTATGTTGCGTTTATGGATCTGGAGAAAGCATATAATAGAGTTGATAGGGAAGCAATGTGGGATGTGATGAGGTTATATGGAGTTGTTGGAAGGTTGTTGCAAGCAGTGAAAAGTTTATACAAAGGTAGTAAAGCATGTGTTAGAATAGGAAATGAAGTGAGTGATTGGTTTCCGGTGAGAGTGGGGCTGAGACAGGGATGTGTGATGTCGCCGTGGTTGTTTAACTTGTATGTTGATGGAGTGGTGAGAGAGGTGAATGCTCGAGTGCTTGGACGAGGATTAAAACTGGTAGGCGAGAATGACCATGAATGGGAGGTAAATCAGTTGTTGTTTGCGGATGATACTGTACTGGTAGCAGACACAGAAGAGAAGCTTGACCGACTAGTGACAGAATTTGGAAGGGTGTGTGAGAGAAGGAAGTTGAGAGTTAATGTGGGTAAGAGTAAGGTTATGAGATGTACGAGAAGGGAAGTTGGTGCAAGGTTGAATGTCATGTTGAATGGAGAGTTACTTGAGGAGGTGGATCAGTTTAAGTACTTGGGGTCTATTGTTGCAGCAAATGGTGGAGTGGAAGCAGATGTACGTCAGAGAGTGAATGAAGGTTGCAAAGTTTTGGGGGCAGTTAAGGGAGTAGTAAAAAATAGAGGGTTGGGCATGAATGTAAAGAGAGTTCTATATGAGAAAGTGATTGTACCAACTGTGATGTATGGATCGGAGTCGTGGGGAATGAAAGTGATGGAGAGACAGAAATTGAATGTGTTTGAGATGAAGTGTCTGAGGAGTATGGCTGGTGTATCTCGAGTAGATAGGGTTAGGAACGAAGTGGTGAGGGAGAGAACGGGTGTAAGAAATGAGTTAGCGGCTAGAGTGGATATGAATGTGTTGAGGTGGTTTGGCCGTGTTGAGAGAATGGAAAATGGTTGTCTGCTAAAGAAGGTGATGAATGCAAGAGTTGATGGGAGAAGTACAAGAGGAAGGCCGAGGTTTGGGTGGATGGATGGTGTGAAGAAAGCTCTGGGTGATATGAGGATAGATGTGAGAGAGGCAAGAGAGCGTGCTAGAAATAGGAATGAATGGCGAGCGATTGTGACGCAGTTCCAGTAGGCCCTGCTGCTTCCTCCGGGGCCTTAGATGACCGCGGAGGTAGCTGCAGTAGGGAAGTCAGCATTATGAAGCTTCTTCTGTGGTGGAAATGTGGGAGGTTGGGCTGTGGCACCCTAGCAGTACCAGCTGAACTCGGTTGAGTCCCTGATTAGGCTGAAGGAACATAGAGAGTAGAGGTCCCCTTTTTGTTTTGTTTCATTGTTGGTGTCGGCTGCCCCCCAAAATTGGGGGAGGTGCCTTGGTATATAGATAGATATATATATATATATATATATATATATATATATATATATATATATATATATATATATATATATATATATATATATATATATATATATATATATATATATATGCAGTATATATATATATATATATATATATATATATATATATATATATATATATATATATATATATATATATATATATATATATATATATATATATATATATATATATATATATGCATATATGTATGTATATAAATTATAGCAATTAATTTATACATAAGCAATCTCTCTAATGGCTATTGGAAAAACATCATGGACTCACTTTGCATATAAACATTCGTCATATGCAAATGTTTAAAACAAACTCATATCGTTTTAATGAACAAAAATATCCCAGTATTTGCATACGTGAATTCCATTTCGTTCTTTTTCTAAGGTAAAAATCACTTGTAAACAATAACGGCTTTTCAATGAGATAATATTAGTACGTTTTCTAGTTTTGGATTATACCCTTTTTTTTTTATTCACACTAGTTTGTTTACACATGAAAACTACGTTAGATATTGGTCTCCTCCTCAGAAATTGTAGAAAACTTGTAAGGCATTTTTTCTTGTGGATAGAATTTTAATAGGTTGTACTCAATGCAGCGAGAAAGGACCGATTGAGGAGGGCCCCTTGTTTTAAAGGTATCCCATCACTGTTGCCACATCTCCACCCACTAAGCCTCATTACTCTCATTTGTGTATTGTGGAGCCCTCTATTGCCGAAATACAAAAATAATTTTGTTTCATAATCATTAACATTCCTTTACCTCATATTTTTTTTCACTGCCTTCACAATCTTTGTTAGGTTTAATAGATACAATGGCTTAATTACTCCTTAGTTCTGATTGGTCACCCTTACTCTCATTGAAAAGAACCACCATTGCCGACTTTCAAATGTTTGCATTAAAATGATGCCTCGTAAAGATATCTTTATATTATTCCTTACAATTAGTGAGGATGGGAGATTTTTGTCTGATTGCTCACAGCTAACCAACCCATTATGGGTTAGGATTAGCTTGGACTAGTACAGCAATACCGATCATTGCAATTTGTATACCCTATCACCATGTTAAAGGATATATATATATATATATATATATATATATATATATATATATATATATATATATATATATATATATATATATATATATATATATATATATATATATATATATGAATATATATATATATACATATATATATATATATATATATATATATATATATATATATATATATATATATATATATATATATATATATATATATATATATATATATATATATATATATATATATATATATGCTGTATATATCATCCATCCTTTGTAACAAGAATTACCTTCGTGATCCATGTGAGCCGAGCAATCACCAAACTAGATTGTGAAAACCCTGTTGTCAAAAAGGAGAACTCACTCGAGTAATCTTTCTCATTTCGAGATTCCTTTGTAGGATATCTTTCTTAGGATATGAATAATCTCCAGGTTGTCCAAGGGAGAGGATATTGTGAGGTCTACAACCTACAACCTACAATCTACAACCTACAACCCCTGCAATGTATGTTATGATCGTATTTCAACGAGAATAGATTTGTCTTTGTAATATGGTTAACTTAACTTTGTCTGATTCTGGATTAATCTCATTTTCTTTCTAAGGTAGAATAAAGATTTTCTTTTTAATTAAATAGAAATAATACTTAAAGAGAAAGCAAGTTAGAACCATCGGAAAATGATGAACTAAGATGAATGGCAGGTGTAGTAAAGATAACACAGTTGATAAGAGTTTTATGACTGTGGTTACCTGTTGAGGATGGATGGTGGGGAGAGAGTGAGGAGGGCTTGGAAGGAACCTGTTGTGTAGGAGGGGATTGAAAGTGTTTTTAATATAAAATAAACTTCCCATACCAGAATTATATTTCGTATCCTTAAACTTTATACCTATTTCACAAATATGTGCATCCATCTGGATTTTCTATTTATCTTTAATAGTTTTCTTTCAAACTATCATTAAAAAACTGAATACTCTTCATAAATAATCGTCTCTTCCAAAATCTCTTCTCCATTTAGGAATTCATAACTCAATCACCTGTTTCCTCTCCACTTTGTCAATTCTCACTCCATCTCCAAACTCAATCGTTCAGTTCTGTAAACAAATCCCCCAAAATCAGACACAGAAGATTAATATTAATCTTCTTGCAGTTCCAGTGCCGCAAGTCACGGAATATGCAACAGACATATATTGAAATCTCAGCTGATAAACTCAAATGGAATATCTATTGTTCCATTGTGCAAATGAGGAAGATTATTATGCATTTCATTCTTGTATTCATCGTGAATCAAAAAACATTCAGATAGTTTTGTATCTTCAAGAGAACGAAAACTAATGGGGAGAATCTGTTCAAGAAGTTCTGTTGCATTTCCAAGGGAACAATATGGTAAGATAATCTCTGATGAATAATTACACCAAAAGGAGTGTCAGAGATGAATAGATATAAATGAGAAGCAAAATGTTATCGAGGAAAAGAAAAAAGTTGGTTGATATTTCGAAAGATCCTAACGAGATGTTGTCAAATATTCCTCTAATTATCCTAAGACTCATCAACTCTTGAAAGGATTTTATTCAACCGGTTTGGGTCTCATCTGGGAGCCCTGAAGGAGATTGTAAGAACGCAATAATTTGCTTTAAGGCCTATTTTTTTTTCAGTTTAAATAATGATTTGCTTCGTATAACTACTTGTGTATTCCCTTTTCTTCTGTATATTACTTTCATCTTGATTATAAAAGACATTGTCTCTTCAACCTTTTCCGTCTCTATCATGGAGTTCTTAACTCCGTGT
>NC_090758.1:36413186-36418186 GCF_036898095.1 Palaemon carinicauda
GGGAGTGAATTAAATATATCTTTCATGATATACAAATATTATTGCCATATAATTAAAAATATAATTTTTTTCTTTTCCATCAATATGAATTAAATCAATGTGATTTTCCCTTGAAAGTGAATTAATAATCTCAACATTGAGAGAAGCTTTGCATCAGTTTTACCTAATATAAAGAGAAAATTTGAGAGAGAAAAACTCCTTGAATAATCCCAGATCTGAGATTGAAAGAATAGGGAATACAAAGCTTTTAATTGTCTACTGTAAGAGTTGGACATTTTATTCTTTGCTGACCTATGAAGCAAATAAGGAAGAAGATATTGAAACAATTCCCTGTTTCTTTCTTCATATATTTTCCAATAAAAAGAAAGTGAACTAGTTTTTCTATTTCAACCTTTTTGGTATTAAAATCAAATAAATTTTCCCTTGATTTCTTATCTAAATATTTCTGTGATTTTTTTAATTCTTTGTCTCTTTCTTTCGAAGACATTCAATAATTAATTTTACTTCTTTCTTTTACTGTTGGGTAACTCTCTCTCTCTCTCTCTCTCTCTCTCTCTCTCTCTCTCTCTCTCTCTCTCTCTCTCTCTCTCTCTCTCTCTCTCTCTCTCTCTCTCTCATAGATGTCCTGGATATCTTGTCACGGTTATGTATTTCTTTATTTTGAAGGAAATATTAGATTTTATATTTTGGTATCACAGAATCATGTCAGATGCAATATTTGACAAGATAGATGTACCTCGAGAAGGATTATTATTATTATTATTATTATTATTATTATTATTATTAGTAGTAGTAGTAGTAGTAGTAGTAGTAGTAGTAGTAGCAGTAGTAGAACTGTATGTTGTTTATACTACTAAATATCATGTAAGAGTTTATTTGATTCAAACAAACAGAATTTAATAAAATGCTAAAATATTTGTTTACCTACAAATTAGATGATATCTAAGACCCATAACAGGATGGAAATTATTCCACCAATCTATTCCACTATCATCTGAGATATATTTTCCCTTTTATAGACAAGAGAAAATATAACGTAAAAGCAAAATTTCATCTTGCTAAAAAACTCACCTTTAAGACGTTCAATATTAGGGCTGAAATTGCCTAACTCTGGAGGAGAAAGGGAACGACGGAAGGTAAATGCCACTTAAGAAACGGATTAAGTTGAGAATGAGAATTGCCATTTGGAAGAAGTTGCTCGTTGATTCCCACAGGAAATAAGGAGAAGAAGAGAAGATCCGATCCAAGTCTCTCCTCAGACGAACTCCTGAGATGTGCCTCGTATGGAAGGGCCTCTTTGGACAGGTCTCATTTATTGGATGGATCTCTACATCAGGGGTCCTCAGTCAGTCGGGCAGATTCTATTTTTTATTTTTTTATTGATCAAAAAAAATTAAAATAGGGTCTATAAAGAAGGATTTCCTCTGCATATCTGATGTTTGATGTAACAAGGAATATTCATGTATGAAATTAAACACAAATACACATACAGAGACACTTAAGCACACATCCCTAGTCACTTCACTAACCATTAGGTGAAAGACATACCAAAATATATTCGTCAATAAACTTAAATACTAAATACAAAAACATTTTTTATGTGAAGGTAAACCCGTATTGAAATAATGATAAACTACAAAGAAAAACGTAAATGAAAACATTATAATATAAAATGTGAAATTAATTATATAAACTCATTGCAAATTCGGAATCAGGATGATACGTTATCACCTAAAAATATCGAAGAAGAAATTATATATTTCAATACATTGTCATCCACTTCATATATTTCTCAGCCTTGAAATCCGTCTCATCAAAATACATTTGCTCTGGTGAATTCAGTGAAATAAATTTAGTTCTTTTTGTCTTGTAAAAAACCAGGAAATCCAACGGAAATGATAGAGAAGATTTTTGTTTATTCCAGATATGTTTTGCTGAGATGGGTCAAGAAATATTGTTTTGTACAATTTTGTGTATCTATGTTTTAAATGGGTATTTATATTTATTTCAATTGTTCATATTTTGTTCCCCTAATTCCACAACTGTTCATTTGTTTGTTAATGATTTTGTACCTTCCTCGAAATTGAATTTCTTTGTTCGTTTGAATGGCTCTGTTGATCTTGTACAGGTTTACAAGCTGTAGAGGTATTCTCAGTTGAAAAGAGAGAGAGAGAGAGAGAGAGAGAGAGAGAGAGAGAGAGAGAGAGAGAGAGAGAGAGAGAGAGAGAGAGAGATCCAAATTGGTGCATTAAAACTCTTTAGAATTTGAATGAGGTAGAGGAAAATATGAGTGACATTTGACCTTTGACCTTTGACCTTTGGCCTTTGACCTCATTTTGTTTGAACTTCGAAAAGGTGAGCTAAGTTTACATTGAGGCCTCAGAAGTGACCAAACATCAACTAAATAAGCAAAGTCTCTTAATCACGAGGACAATAATATATTCAGATGCAATATTTACTTCTAAGCTTCAGAACCTTCGAACACACAATCCCTCTTTCCTCTCTCTTTCTCTCGAAGCAGCGAAACCGAAAGAAGTTTTCTTTAGAATAAATGAATTCAGTAATGCAATGCATATTACTCTTCTTCTGATTTGCATAATAAAACATTGGATGTCCAACTGGACTTTGTGTCCAGTGAGTAAAATTCCTCTTGGTTGCATATTGCATAACTTCCCAAATGGACAACTTCGACGGAGATGGAGATTGACGTGTGGGAATTTTTATGAGCAAAACTGAGAAATTGAAGGATGGAGAAATAATTGACCACATATGTATAGAAGAAATATACTTACTATAATTAAAGGTTTAAATGTTATTTTATCAAGATGAGACTGATACACTAAGGGATAACACATTTAGTGAAAACTAAATTTATGAACTAGCAAACAACAGTTCTAGATTAATAGCAGGTTTTTAATGACGTATGTGGCAGTTATAGTTAATTAATTAGTGTTACCTCATCATCTGTAATTGCTATATCCTTTCAGTGTAAATAATAATTTTAATTGATAATTCATACTGTCAATGATGACTAAAAACTAATGGCTTTTGCCTTAAAAATTATTATTATTATTATTATTATTATTATTATTATTATTATTATTATTATTATTATTATTATTATTATTATTATTATTATTATTATTATTATTATTATTATTATTAGCATAGCTGGAACTCTTTTACTAATAAAATTTACATAATTTATAAGATACTGGTATTTTGTGTTATTTTCTCTATTCTTATATTTCACTTTTAAACTAAACTGACAAATTGAAATGGATACCATCATCAGTCTGGTTCACAATCCCTTCATTCAAACATGTATTGAAATACGATTTAACTGAAACAATGTACTTTTCATATAAAAGGTTTATTTTTCTGACATACCGTATTGTTTGCAAACATATGAATTTTGTTAATTTTTCTGGGATTATAATACAATATGGACTCTAATATAGCAAGATTCATATATTTTGTGAGGCAATGAAGAGATTGAAGTACACTGGAGCTATCAAAATACCACTTGAATTTTTCCAATAAACCTGAATTTTCTATCGATTGTGTATGTCTAAAGTATAAACACACACCTACACATACACAAACCAATACAATATAATAGTTACTAAAAAGATTAACCTTTAACTGATATGCAGAACACCTTTTTCTGTATTGATTGCATCATAAACCTAAACTGATGTATCATCAGCAGTATGTCAAAACGCCCTAAACACAGCACAATGAACGCTTATCTATCAAGTGTTCTCTCTATCATGTCTGCTTAAATACATCATCAATTTTAGCCTTCTGGTCTTGAATATGAACTATACCTTTATTTCAAAAACATAGTATGAAAGAAATTATTGATTATGTTAATAGTATTTTTAAAAGTCGTCATATTCCAATGCCTGTCAAAGGTGTTTTATATATAATAAGTAAAAAAAAATCATATCTAACGCCGGATATATATATATATATATATATATATATATATATATATATATATATATATATATATATATATATATATATATATATATATATATATATGTATATATATATATATATATATATATATATATATATATATATATATATATATATATATATTATATACAGTATATATATATATATATATATATATATATATATATATATATATATATATATATATATATATATATATATATATATATATATATATATATATATATATATATAATACGAGTATTTCCTTGTAAAGATATACATGATTATAAGAAAGATTTACTTTTCTCAGGAAAAGGAAGCAAAAGGTTCATCTATATTCATTCAGCGGTGAAGATTAAGTTATGTAATAAATTATTTTAAACAAGATGACTGTGACGTTCGCTGGAATCAATCTCATGTTATGTCTGATGCCGAAACTAAGACAAATGTGATCCTAGGATCTGTCATCCTAACATATTAGGTATGGGCTTTGTAAGGGTATAGGGAGTTCCTCTTCAAACAATAGTGGTCTCTCTCTCTCTCTCTCTCTCTCTCTCTCTCTCTCTCTCTCTCTCTCTCTCTCTCTCTCTCTACTTCAAATAACACTCCTCTTCCTCTAATGGTCTGATTACAATTTGGATGTAAGTGTGTGTGAGTTTGTGTATGCGTAAATTTATATTCAGTCTTTATATAAAAATATATGAAAAAGCACACGAGAAGATCAAAGTGATGGTGCCTATGGCAAGAATATGCGTGGGTGAGCATCTATGAATACATGATATAAAACTGTTTGAATATTATAGACTACATAAATGGGAAATTGTTACATTGAAACATTACATATGATCATTGCCATAATCTAGTAATAGATGGCACCACGAGTCCACCTACATTGTAATCCCCAAGAGAGACTGCACTGCCAATGCATCTACATTTTCATGGCGAGGAAGAAAATATGAAATGCATTTCCTTTTTGGAATGAACAAACAAATATTCCAAAACCCAATATAGGAAATTATTATCCAAAACGT
>NC_090758.1:36423186-36430686 GCF_036898095.1 Palaemon carinicauda
CAAAGACTTGTTTTTGTCAGGATGTTTGTAGGCAAGAGCAGGACGAGGCTTCCTCAGCAAATGTTACCTGAAGAAACATCACCGGAACAATGTTAGGTCAACAGACACAGGCAACAGACAGTTATGTGTGTGTTTGTGTGTGTATGGTACATGTGTATGCGTGTGTGTATGTATTTGCATGCAGTTACGTTTTTATCTTTCTTTAGAAGAATACGTACTTTTCTCTATGTGTATACAGTCTAAGTGTGTTGGCACAGTCTTATGTATGAATTACTATGTGTAAATGATTTGCATATGTATGTATACACTCGAAACAATAACCAATCAGCTCCAATGTGCCTTTATTCGCTAATGTCATTGAATCTGTTGATGTTTACAAAGCAAAAGCAACATTTCCCTGATTGTAAAAAGCGATTAGTGATTATTTAACTGTTTTAACAGTGGACTCGCATCATTGATCCTGAAGAAATAATGCAAATACGAACTTCATTGCGTTAAAAGCAATGCAAACATTTTGAACAATCACTCCTATGATACTGGGAAGACAAAGCTCAATATTGTTCAAGCAATAAATTTCTTTGTAGTTAGAGCTAATGTATTATAATGTATTTTATTTACAATCGCATAGTGTACTATTGTTTTATGTTTATTCATCGCAATTTCTACTTTATTTTTATCTTTCGTTCGTTCGAATCAAAAGCCAACAAATGCCGTTAGCTGGTTAATTACAGGCTTTTACGTGTCTATATGTATCATTAGTGTGTTTCTAATAGATTGCATGAGCCCTTTGAATAAGGTTTGACTGCATCAGAAGAACAGGTAAACATAGATTGATAATTTCAATTACTGTTTTTCCTCTTAAAGATAAGTTTTGGGTGCTGTTTCTTAGGCAATATCTTTATGCATTCCTATATTCCCTTGGGAAAAAATATCGTAAATTAATCTATATTCAACTAAATATTTCTTTTAAATAATACATTTTGATGGAATATTAAAAAGAAGTTAATGAATTATAAAAACTGATTGTATAGATGTAGGTCCTTTGACATAAGGCCATTATTATAGAGTCTATTGCAAATACTATATGTATATCTATTCATGAGCAAGTCTGGCTCCACCTTGAATGGGTGCCAATCGTAAAACATATTTCCCAAAAATACACTAATCAAGACACGCTAATGAAATTTTCAGGCATTATTAGCACTATAATAAGGCATATCCTCGGTAAGTTTTATCATCCTACAGGAAAAATAAAGGATTTTATGAATAAAAATGTGAAAATCGGAGCTAGCGACTTATATGTTATTTGGTGACCAGTGAGAAACTACTGTCTTGAATTGAAATTTGCCCTGTTATTATATTTGGTTTCCGGTGAGAGTGGGGCTGAGACAGGGATGTGTGATGTCGCCGTGGTTGTTTAACTTGTATGTTGATGGAGTGGTGAGAGAGGTGAATGCTAGAGTGCTTGGACGAGGATTAAAACTGGTAGGCGAGAATGATCATGAATGGGAGGTAAATCAGTTGTTGTTTGCGGATGATACTGTACTGGTAGCAGACACAGAAGAGAAGCTTGACCGACTAGTGACAGAATTTGGAAGGGTGTGTGAGAGAAGGAAGTTGAGAGTTAATGTGGGTAAGAGTAAGGTTATGAGATGAACGAGAAGGGAAGGTGGTGCAAGGTTGAATGTCATGTTGAATGGAGAGTTACTTGAGGAGGTGGATCAGTTTAAGTACTTGGGGTCTGTTGTTGCAGCAAATGGTGGAGTGGAAGCAGATGTACGTCAGAGAGTGAATGAAGGTTGCAAAGTGTTGGGGGCAGTTAAGGGAGTAGTAAAAAATAGAGGATTGGGCATGAATGTAAAGAGAGTTCTATATGAGAAAGTGATTGTACCAACTGTGATGTATGGATCGGAGTTGTGGGGAATGAAAGTGATGGAGAGACAGAAATTGAATGTGTTTGAGATGAAGTGTCTGAGGAGTATGGCTGGTGTATCTCGAGTAGATAGGGTTAGGAACGAAGTGGTGAGGGTGAGAACGGGTGTAAGAAATGAGTTAGCGGCTAGAGTGGATATGAATGTGTTGAGTTGGTTTGGCCATGTTGAGAGAATGGAAAATGGCTGTCTGCTAAAGAAGGTGATGAATGCAAGAGTTGATGGGAGAAGTACAAGAGGAAGGCCAAGGTTTGGGTGGATGGATGGTGTGAAGAAAGCTCTGGGTGATAGGAGGATAGATGTGAGAGAGGCAAGAGAGCGTGCTAGAAATAGGAATGAATGGCGAGCGATTGTGACGCAGTTCCGGTAGGCCCTGCTGCTTCCTCCGGTGCCTTAGATGACCGCGGAGGTAGCAGCAGTAGGGGACTCAGCAGTATGAAGCTTCATCTGTGGTGGAAATGTGGGAGGTTGGGCTGTGGCACCCTAGCAGTACCAGCTGAACTCGGCTGAGTCCCTGGTTAGGCTGGAGGAACGTAGAGAGTAGAGGTCCCCTTTTTGTTTTGTTTCTTGTTGTTGTCGGCTACCCCCCAAAACTGGGGGAAGTGCCTTTGGTATATGTATGTATGTATTATGTTTGTTTATCCACCTGGAACAAGCACACAAAGTTTTATCAAAATCGAACAGTAAATAAGCACACAGCAAGAAAAAAAGGAGCAATAACTTTAGTGAAAGCCAAGCCGATGATGGAGGGAAACCTAGAAATAAATATTCACCAAAAATTAAAATCTCGATTTAGGGAAAAAACCTTGTGTGTATTTGTAGGTATTATGTCACTTGATAGCCTAAAACATCTAAATATTATATTACTTAAGGCATAAGAACAGGACAAGCAAAGAAATACACCCCTCTCCCGAAAAAGAAAAAACGAGAAATTACGATTTTTGTCTGATGACAGAAATATTGGATATAAAGTCAGAGTCACCCCTGAAATCATTTTCTTTGATGAAACGGATATTAGAAAACGACTTCGACCAATTTTTAAGAGGTAAACTATAAAAATTAGACAATTACTAATGATATTTATTATTTTTACTATGAACATGAGGGGGGCGTTGATGACCATGGGGGGCATTATTGAGGCTGGAGATGAATTCTACACATATCATGGCCTTCTGATAGGCAAAAGGAATACTTTTAGAAAAGAAAAAAAAATGGTAAATTTTTACATCAAAACAATAGTATTTTCGGCAAAAAAATCGGAACATGATGTAATTATAGGTGTTTTGAACGTTTCCGATGCTCTAGAATGTCGCAAAAAGACCGGTTTTGAGCTATTTTACCTTGAATTTCAAACACCCCAAAAAGGCACTAAATTCACGAAAAAAAGAAAACCACGAGCAACACGGGTAAAAGGCATTTTTAACGTGCACCCCCCCCCCCCTCCCCACTGTAAATGACGGCAAATGGTGCTTTTTCATCATGGGATTACAGACTCCAACTACCCAAAAAGCACTAAGCTCACAAAGAAATTCGTAATGACGAGAAAACACGAGAAACCGGCATTCTTGCAGGAAACCCCCCCCCCCCTCACCCACCTTCCCCCACTGAAAATGTCGTCAAATGGCTGTTTTT
Organism: Palaemon carinicauda; assembly: GCF_036898095.1. Taxonomy (NCBI): domain Eukaryota; kingdom Metazoa; phylum Arthropoda; class Malacostraca; order Decapoda; family Palaemonidae; genus Palaemon; species Palaemon carinicauda. Next base: position 36,426,750 of record NC_090758.1, read on the forward strand.
CATATTCCAACAACCGAAAAATGCACTAAGTTCACATAATATCGAGAAAACACGAGATAACAATTCCGACACAAGCATTAAAATAAAACACGACTTGAACTGATTTCACCATTGGTTACACTATACCCAGAATTTGGATTAATAATCAAGAAATAACAACCCTTTCTCAGTCATCAATAGAATTAATATATTATATGGGGGAACACATTGTGTGGATAATAACTTACCTTGTTGGAGAAACGATGGAAAACGGCCACGGTAGATAATAGAAGACCAAATGGTGGTTTACATGGGGTCTGTAATGGAATAAAATATTAGTGAACGTCACTCAGGAATAATAGGTTTTTAAGAACACTACCTAACTTGAACTTCTCAACCTAACCTTAGACTGTGACCCCCTTACATTGCCGTATTCTTATTCCCAAAAGAACTTAACGGGGGGGCTACCACCCTCCTGCGACCCCCCCCAAGAAAACTGTATTCCTAACCCACATCCATACATAAATACGTATCATACATACAAACACCCCTATTCTATCTTATGATCATATAAACTCATTAATAAAACATGGGAACGAATTATGTGAAGATTTAACTTACCGTATATTGACTAAGAATCGTAGGTCGGCAACGGTGGGATTGATGGCGGTAGGAAAAGGGTCTGTAATAGAGTATAAGAATTAGTGAACAGTTCTCACACATTTAATGTTTAACTTGGTGTTTGATGATTCAAAAACGCATAATCTTTCATATATTCATTTTAAAAACAATAGAAATAAAACGGGGAAGAATATGAGGCAATTACTTTATATAGTTGATGAAGACACTGAAATATATTATAATATTAAAAACAGGAACGAATTTTTTGAAGATTTAACTCACCGTAAATTAAAGAAGAAACGTGGGTCGGTCAGGTGGTGTACGGCAACGGTTGGATTGACGGTGGTAGGATAAGGATCTGTAATAGAGTATAAGAATTAGTGAACAGTTCTCACACATTTAATGTTTAACTTGGTGTTTGATGCTTCGCAAACGCATAATCTTTCATATATTCATTTTAAAAACAATAAAGATAACACGGGGAAGAATATGAGGCAATTACTTTATATAATTGATGAAGACACTGAAATATATTATAATAATAAAAAATGGAACGTATTTTGTGAAGATTTAACTTACCGTAAATTGAAGAAGAAACGCGGAAAGACGGCATATTCAGGTTCAGGTTAGGATCGGCAACGGTTGGACTGGTGGCGGTAGGAGAAGGTTTTGTAATATAATATAACAATTAATGGACAGCACTCATACAGATAAAATATTTAACGTGGTGAATAATAAAAATATTTAACGTGGTGAATAATAAAAATATTTAACGTGGTGAATAATAATCCACTAACAACATAGTCTATCATACATTCATTTAAAACCAATATAATTAAAACAGGGAAGAATGTAAGGCATTTACTAAATATAATTCATGAAGACACATGGAAGTTATGATATACTCAAAAATGAGAAAAGTTAACTAACCTTAAACTGTTCATTCATCGTCAGACTCTTAAACGGGAGGACGGGGATGGTTTCCATGCTGTCTGTATAGTTTTCCCACTTCCAGGAAAAACTGATGGACCTGATTAATGGGATAAGACTCGACAAACAGATACCTCGAAAAATACTGGTCAAAGTAATCTGCTTTCATCCCAGGTCTCTTTGACCATTCTTCCACGTTTCTCCACTGCCGCTCAATCGTCTGGGTATGAATACTAGGATCATTTGGATCCACAAAGTTCTCCGAATGATTGATGACTTTGTGAAAATATCCTTCCGTCGACAGTGTCTTGTAAGCGGCCCAACCGTCGCTCATGATAACTGACCCAGCTTTAATGTATTGCCGTATCAACGGAATCAAAGTTTCAGCACTACGATCTTGTCCTTCTTTATGCAGGGGAATGATGAATTTTTTCTTTGATAAGCGCTCAATCTCACCGAATAGCCAGACCTGGCTCAATTATCTACCACGATGGTATTTTCGTTTCAGAAAAATGTTTCATCGATTTCCACGATGATATCGGGACCACCAATAGGTTCCTGGGTATACAACCAGTTTAGCGTAACTTCGGAACAAAAACTACGCCAATCGACACTTGTCCTGGTAGAAAAATGCATAGTGCGGATTACTGTAGCATGGTCCCAGCTTTTTTGGATGAAAGAGTTCGCAAACAGGACAATTTTCCACGCTGGCACGCGTGCATTTTCAAGAAAAGTACCCTTGAAGAGGCTAACACTGTAAGGACACTGTTTTCTTTTCTTTTTTTGAACCCGAACATAACGACCACAATAAAACATATTTGTTTCTTGGCGTAAAGAACATGGCAAATTACAATATTTGCACAAAACAGAAATAGGTAGAACGCCATGAGCTCGCAAATACTCCAAAGCGTTGGGTGTATTTAACCAAAATTCGTGAATAAACAACCAGGAGTTTTCTTCTACTTCTGTACCGTTACACGTGATTTCGATGGCGGCCATTGTACACACACTTCTAAAAAAATACGTCGTTCTAGTAACGAGGTCACGGTAGGAAAGAAGGTACAAGAAGCCCAATTTAAATCTCTTGGTGTGGTCGGCAGGTAGGTAGGAAGGTGTCGGCAAATCAAAACATCCGGGGGTTAGTTTTAATTGGTTTATTTGGGGACAAAGGCGTGACCTGGCCGAGAATTTGCATGCGATTGGCCCAATTTAAATCTCTTGGTAGTGTAGCCCTATCAAAACAAAAACACTCAGCGCGTGCGAGAAAAAAAGAAATTTGAAAGCTAAGTATGAATAAATGTTTTTATCGTAATGACTGTTATGTTTATTATACTAGAATAAGAGGCAAACGAAAGAATTTAATGAGTAAATAAATAAAGTACCCCAATTTAAATCTCTTGGTGGGGTCGGCAGGTAGGTAGGAAGGTGTCGGCCAATCAAAACATCCGGGGGGTTAGTTTTATTTGGTTTATTTGGGGACAAAGGCGTGACACTTGGCGAGTGCGAGAAAAAAATAAAACCTAAATATGAATAAATTATATTTTTATCGTAATGGCTGTTATGTTTAATATAGTAGAATAAGTGGAAAACGAAATTATTCAATGAATAAATAAACCATGAAATAGGCAAGGCCATACATGCGTAGGTTATACTTGCGTACCCAAAATACATCGCATTAACCTTGGGGAGCCAATGAATGGTAAGTAGAGCAGTTATTACTACGACTACTACTACTACTACCAAGAAAGAGCAAACTGTGAGGAGCTTCCCGTGGCATGGGTCAGAGCAAACGGAACTTAGGAAAATTTACGACGTAAGCCAAACGATTTCTTTTTTTATCACGTGTGATAAGATCTGAGCGATTTATTTTTAAGGTTTTAAACTCGTGTACTACTAGTGATCAATTGAACTGTGATGTTTAAAATCGTTATGAAACAAAAGGGATAATCTAAAATAAAACCAAAAAAATTGGCAAAAATCAGCCTTGTGAGGTGGAGACTACCCTTAAAATAAATATGAATATACATATATACCACCCTCTATGAAGAGACTAAATAGTAAACAAAATATTAATTGCACTACAAACAATATATTCTTATTTAAGAAATTACTAAATTTAATTTTAATATTTTTGTAAATTAGGTAAATATTTTAGATAAAACACTTTCTCTAAAAAAGAATGCAAAAGGAAACTTCAAAAATAAGATACAACTTTAAAATATATCTAGATGGCAGTCATACGAATTCAACTAGAATATTCTAATCTAGAACACTTTTAATGTTATTAGAATCGGTATTTTTCACTCAGAACTCTTCCCTTTGAGTCTTGGCTAAAGTGATATTTATATGCAACCTATATTCAGGATCATCCCTTGTGTGTGTGTGTGTGTTTGTGTGTGTGTGTGTG
>NC_090758.1:36433186-36463186 GCF_036898095.1 Palaemon carinicauda
TAAATATATATATATATAATCCGATATATATATATATATATATATATATATATATATATATATATGTATATATATATATATATATATATATATATATATATATATATATATATCTGATATATATATTTATATATATATATAAATATATATATATATATATATATATATATATATATATATATATATATATATATATATATATATATATATATATATATATATATATATATATATATATATATATCTATAGATATATATATATATATATATATATATATATATATATATATATATATATATATATATATATATATATATATATATATATATATATATATCTATATATATAATCCAATATCCACACACACATATATATATATATATATATATATATATATATATATATATATATATATATATATATATATATATATATATATATATATATATATATATGTATATAATCTGATATATATGACCCGATCTTGGTCGTATTGGGGTTCATTTAGTTTCTTGGAAACATGAATAGAGAGGGATTCCATGCACAAATAATAGCCGAGTTGATAATTTTACATATGCTGTATTTTCTTATGTCTACAAGGGCACCCTTAATTATGATTACTTTACGTTACTAAGAAAAAGCCCTTAGAAAAATGGTACTCGGTTCGGCACACATGTCGGCACCTGACACTCTCTATCGACCTCCAAAACCAGACTGACGCCTATGGGAAATATCCCCATCGCCCATTGATGCCTGATCAATGATTGGTTGTTTTGACCCGAAAGTCTCATAACAACCAATCGGGAGAGGTTTTAGTGACGCCAAGCTTATAACCGTCATTATCAGTGCCACCCAAGCCACAGCGTAACCATCCTTCTCTAACAAATGGAAATCCGTTAACACTAAACCAAACACTAAACCACGATCGGTTCATCACTCCCTTCCCAGATTTTACGTCCCGTAAAATTCACACATCAGATTTTTTTCTCAAAACAATTTTTTTCCTTTCTCTTTTTTCATGAAACTTTTCAATTTTTTTTTTCCACTGAAACAATTAAAACTTTCGTTTCTCTTTACATTGCCGCTGAGTACCTTCCTCTTCGGGTGCAGGCAGATACTATAATTAAAAATTTAAATCAGAGGGCCGGTTGGCGTGTTACAATTGCAAGTTACACAAAGATGAATGTCACGCCCGCAATAGGTCATACAGAGACACAAAATTCAGGTTTAATACACCATCACCGAAATTTGGAGCACATAACCAGAAAAATAATAATGTTTTACCAACAGTTCCTTCAATGCAATAAAATTTTTATATGAACCAACAAATCATTACATACATAAAATAAAGAAAATTATAAAAATTAAGAGAAATCAAAATGAATAACTTACAATCCCAGCACTCTTTGACACATTTACCATTATAAGAAAACCATTTCTAACACATCCGTGACACTGCAACAAGGAGCAATTTCAAACAGTGAATAATAATAAAAAAAAAAAATACTTATCAATAACTGAGCAATATTATTTCTCCTGAAAACAAAAACATAAGTAATGATGTTAAATTTTCAACCCATGAATTAGCAATTACCTGTAACAGCACTGAAAACCTCCACAGAGACAAACGAATTTTTTTTTTTTTTTGTAAATACAACATAACAACATCGAAAACATACATAAAACCACTGGTAACACAATATGAGTACCATATAGGGTAACGAAATTTGAATTAATTTCAACAAAAACATAAATGCAACAGAAATTTCTCAGTATGATGAATGATATACTCGTGATATGCTTAGAACAAAACCAAAAAAAAAACGAAACAAAATTCAATTCATCTTTTCACAAAACACTCGGAATGAACATACGTAAAAGAAACCTGATTTTTATGACCTCAATCACCTCGTGGTAGACATTATCTCAAGGCCCATGTCCTCTCGCACTCTCTCGTGCCCTAAGTATGGCACTGACACATGCTCGGGCCTCTTCCTCACTTTCCTCCCCCAAGTAGCCAGGTTGCCCGGGGTAGGGTGGTACCGGCTTATTCAAATACCACACCAAGTTGTCCTCTCGGACCGGACGCATATGCGAAAGGTGATACTCGCCTTTGGTCCCGGTCCGGATGTGTTGGATGACCGCCGTATCGGCCTTAATTTCTTTTACACGATACGGTCCAACATATGCGGCTTCCAGTTTATGCTTCCTCGGTTGCAACCTTTTCAGATAGATTCTGTCCCCTATCTGTATATCAGACGTTCGCATTCGGAAACGCTGATCGCATTGTGGAGGATTTATTTTGCTTTATTTTAATTTTTGTTTTTTGCCAAATCCTGTGAGAGAGAGAGAGAGAGAGAGAGAGAGAGAGAGAGAGAGAGAGAGAGAGAGAGAGAGAGAGAGAGATTGTGTTAGCGAGCGAAAGTAGTTAGTGTATCGATCGTTTGTGGTGAGAAAGACTGTTGGTATAAATGAGATTGTTTGTTTATGTTTTAGTTAGGTTACGACAGTGGTGAATGTTTCGGAGCGAATGCTTTTTTTATTTGACTGCAGCAAGAGGCAGTAGTGAGTGCTGCATTTACGATTTGACTATTATTTATTACCAGCGTGGAAGTGAGGGTTTATATTCTAAGTAAGTACAGTTTTGTTTATGTTTGTTTGTCGTGATCGTGAATGATAGGAACAATTTATTATTTATCTTTGATTATAGTGCGATATTTTAGTTAGCTAGGAGTGTTAATAAGTGTTTTTCTTTATTTTGACAGGCCGTGATTCCTCCTTTGAGAGTTTTTTTTGTTGAATTAACTGTTGATGACCTGGCCTGGAACTGATCATATTTAGACTGCTTTTTTGGATTGATGACAGTCGATGACCTGGCCTGTTTATAAAGATTGTGTATGATGATGATGACGATGATGATGATGATGATGATGACATGATGATGATGATGATGATGACGATGATGATGATGATGATGATACTGACACCTGTGACTCAAGGAGTTGAGGCCGTTATGGCAAATTAAGGAACTCTTCTGTTACCATAAACTGTAGTGGTAGTTTACCGTGAAAAGACAGTTCGGCTTGTGTGTGGCGACAGTGTTGGTGTCGCAATATATATAAACATATATTTTGAGTTGGTGTGCGGTTTAGTTTTAAGTTTTGTTAGGGTTTAAATTTGGTTTATTTGAATTATGTTACGTTTTTTGTATGTTATGTAAGTTTTTAAGCGTTATTCATTTTGAGGGTTTATTTGAATGGTGGTATGATTAATGCCTGTTTTGTGTTAAGTGTATGATTATTGATAAGTGTGTTTTTTTGGGGGGTTTATGTTGAGCGTTTTAGTTTGTAAGGAAATATAGTTTTTAGGATATGTTTTGTTTATTTCGTCCTTTTTGTCTAAGAGTCTGGTTGTAGATTACGTAAGGGGAAAGTTTGTTTTGTGGAGACCATAGTCAGTAAGTGTGATTCTGGGTGTGGGGGTTGTCCTTGCAACATCCCGCCACATTATTTTGGCGCCCGAACAGGGACTGCCGAGGTGGGATAGGAAGCTGGAATGTTGGACGAAGGACGGAATTAAGATTAAGGTTGATGAAAAATGGATGAGCAATTAAGAGTTTTTAAGGAGGAATTGCGGCTGAATAAGGAGCGTGAGGAGAGGTTGCTAGTAGAGAATGAGAGGTTGCACTGGGAGAATGAGGCGATGCAGAAGGAGCTTAGGGAGTTAAAGGGAACTGTAGAGAGAGTGGAAGAATGTGTTGAGATGAGGATGAAAGAGAATGAGGAACGAATGGAGAACCGATTGGAAGCTATGATGGACCAAGTCATGGGGATGATGAAAACTATAATGGGTGAAGGTGCAGTCGGAGGAGTGTCCTCAGTTTCGGGTAATGGGTTGATAGTGGATAAGAAGGCTAAGGTTAGTTATAATGGGAAAAGAAGTGATAGTGATAGTAATAGTAATAGTGATAGTGAGATTGAAGATAAGAGAATAAGGCATAGTAAGGATGAACAGAAATGTGATAGGAATCATGAGAAGAAAGGTAAAAGTGATGTGAAGAAAGAGAAGAAAAAGTATCAGGCTGATAGCAAGGACGATCGTGAATGGGTGAAAGTGGCGAGTAAGGAAAGGGCTAGGAAGAGTATGATCAAGGATAGGAGTATAACTGTGGAATTAGATTCCTTATATTCTAGCGAGGAAGTAGGAAACAAGAAGGAATGTAGCAGTGATGATAGCAGAGAGAATGAACGTGATGTGTGTAAAACTGTGTTTATGAGAGAGGTACCTCGGTGTGAAAGGTTCAATGAGCATAGTAGTAGGGATGTATACAAGTTTTTCAAGGAGTATGAGAGGTATTGTCAGGATAAGTATGGTGATAGTAAAAGAGTTTGGGCTAGGGAGTTAGGAGAATATTTGACTGGGTATTTGTTGACGATGTATGGAGTGATAATGAGTGTAGGTGACGTTGATTATGAAAGTGTGAAAAAGAGAATAATTGAGCAGGTGAAACGTATGAAAGGGAGTGTTCGGTATAAGCGTAAGAATGATTTTGATGAGGCAAGAATGAATGCAGGAGAAGCAATATCAATGTATGTATGTAGGTTGGAACCTTTAGCTAGGAAGAAGTATGGGGATGAAGCTATAAATGAGAACAAGGAGTTAATGAAGAAGTTTTTGGCTACTGTACCCGAGAATGTTGCTGAGTTTATTCATTTGAAACGCAAGGAGAAAATGAGGTGGACGCAAGAGAGATTGACATGGGATGATATACTAGAGATAGTTGAGGATTATGAGTTAGATAGGTGCATGAAAGAAAGTAAATCTGTGAGTGTAAGAACTGGAATGGAAGAAAGTGTAATAGAATTTGGTAGTTATAAGGACACAATTTTGAGTGGACCAATGAGGGTAGCTGATAATGTAGTAGATAGGATTGTTAGGACGAGTAATGTGGGAATACCTGTAAGGACAAATGAAGGATTTAGGCAGGGTAATTGGCGCAATAGGGATAGGAGTGTGAGTGCACATCGAGGTATGTCAGATGATGAAAAGTGTTATAGGTGTGGGAAAGTAGGTCATAAGAAGAATGAATGTAGATGGGCTCTAGGTGCTTGTTTTGGATGTGGTGAGGTAGGGCATAGAATTAGTGAGTGCAAGAAAGAGAAAGAGGTTAAGTGTTTTCGGTGTGGTATGACTGGGCATATAGCAAGTGGATGTAGGAGTAATCGTACGAATGTCATTTGTGGCAATTGTGGTCAGAATGGGCATTATGCAAGAATGTGTAGAGAGCAGCGCTAAATGTTCTGAATGTGGTGCAGATGGGCATGTAGCTAGAGTATGTAGGAAGAAGGGATTAAGTCAGCCAGGATGTTCGGGAAACTAGAGTGTAAGAGGGTTCAGCTGGGTGAGTCCTCCTGTGTGTGTGGAAGGAATAGGATCAATGTTTGTGAGAATGGGATGAGTAATTGGTTGGAAATGAGTAAGTATGAACCTAGTATGCATGAGAAGTTAGGGCTGGAAAATAAACAATTGGTGTTAGTTGAATATAGGAAAAAGAGGCGTTTGAAAGTTTTAGTAAGGATGAAAAAAGGGAAAATTTTATAAGTAAAAGTGAGAATAGAAAAAAGTATGACAAGGGTGTAAATGTACAAGTGTGTATGGAAGATAAATGTGTTAATACAGATGAATCATGGTTAAGTATGAATGATACTTATAGTGTGTTTGGCTTTTCCTTAGATGATGTAAAAGAAAGGATGACGAATGCAAGAGTGAGAGATAGGAGATTGATAAGTAGCATGAATGAATCTTTTGCTAAAGTTGAGAATATTTTTGATGAAATGGATGAACTGTTTACAGAAATGAGTGTAATTTTAGGGCCAGATGAGAACGAGGTAGATATGATTGTACATGATATATTAGATGATAGGGATTTAGATAGGAATAGTGTTGATGTAGCGAATGATTGTGATAAGGAAGAAGTGAATGAGAGAGTGTATGAAGGCCCAGTTACTCGGAGTAGAGGTTCCGTTCCCGACTGTGACTGGGTAATGAAAAAAATATTGTAAGTGTTGTGTGAGAAGGATTTAGCAAAGTAAGGGGGGAGGAATGTGGACGATTTATTTTGCTTTATTTTAATTTTTGTTTTTTGCCAAATCCTGTGAGAGAGAGAGAGAGAGAGAGAGAGAGAGAGAGAGAGAGAGAGAGAGAGAGAGAGAGAGAGAGAGAGATTGTGTTAGCGAGCAAAAGTAGTTAGTGTATCGATCGTTTGTGGTGAGAAAGACTGTTGGTATAAATGAGATTGTTTGTTTATGTTTTAGTTAGGTTATGACAGTGGTGAATGTTTCGGAGCGAATGCTTTTTTTATTTGACTGCAGCAAGAGGCAGTAGTGAGTGCTGCATTTACGATTTGACTATTATTTATTACCAGCGTGGAAGTGAGGGTTTATGTTCTAAGTAAGTACAGTTTTGTTTATCTTTGCTTGTCGTGATCGTGAATGATAGGAACAATTTATTATTTATCTTTGATTATAGTGCGATAGTTTAGTTAGCTAGGAGTGTTAATAAGTGTTTTTCTTTATTTTGACAGACCATTGACTGTTGATGACCTGGCCTGGAACTGATCATATTTAGACAGCTTTTTTGGATTGACGATTGTCGATGACCTGGCCTGTTTATAAAGATTGTGTATGATGATGATGACGATGATGATGATGATGATGATGACGATGATGATGATGATGATGATGACGATGATGATGATGATGATGATGATGATGATGATACTGACACCTGTGACTCAAGGAGTTGAGGCCGTTATGGCAAATTAAGAACTCTTCTGTTACCATAAACTGTAGTGGTAGTTTGCCGTGAAAAGACAGTTCGGCTTGTGTGTGGCGACAGTGTTGGTGTCGTAATATATATAAACACATATTTTGAGTTGGTGTGCGGTTTAGTTTTAAGTTTTGTTAGGGTTTAAATTTGGTTTATTTGAATTATGTTACGTTTTTTATATGTTTTGTAAGTTTTTAAGCGTTATTCATTTTGAGGGTTTATTTGAATGGTGGTATGATTAATGCCTGTTTTGTGTTAAGTGTATGATTATTGATAAGTGTGTTTTTTTGGGGGGTTTATGTTGTGCGTTTTAGTTTGTAAGGAAATATAGTTTTTAGGATATGTTTTGTTTATTTCGTCCTTTTTGTCTAAGAGTCTGGTTGTAGATTACGTAAGGGGAAAGTTTGTTTTGTGGAGACCATTGTCAGTAAGTGTGATTCTGAGTGTGAGGGTTGTCCTTGCAAAATCCTGCCACAGTATTTCGTCTGATACTTCTCATTGGCCCTCAGCAAGTACTTTTGGGTTATCTGAAACACTCTCCGAGCCAAATTACACATCATCACCCGATATTGTTCTGTGTTGTATAATGGCAGGGTGTGGGGGTCCATGACAACGGTATACGGCAACACAGGGTCCTGCGCAAAAAGCATAAAAAACGGGGTATCCCTAATAGAGCCATTTTATGCCGTATTTAGGGCGAACTCCGCCCACGGCAACATTTCCACCCACTGGTTTGGGTTGTCCGCCACAAGACACCTTAAAATATTTGTCACCTCTCGGCTATGGGACTCGACGAGCCCATTTGCTGATGGCCGATAAGAGGCGATAGTGAAATGATCTATTTTCATGATCTGGGTTACCCCCTTGCACACTTCATTCACAAACTCTCTACCATTGTCACTTATCAATGTACGTGGACATCCGTACCTCACTATGAAGGAGCACAACGCCTTCAAACCGACACTGTGGTTTTGTCCACCATTGCATACGTGTGTGTGAAGCGTGTGAATGCATCTACAAACACACACACGTACTTAAACTGCCCGTCACCGGGGGGGAATGGACCCAGGACATCCATATGCACTCTATTAAATTTAACAGGCACTATTGACCATGTTCTGGCCTTCGGGATCACATGGTTTTGGTTCCGCATAGTGTTACACACATGACACTTATTAATAAACCTAACAATGTCTTTCTTCATCCCTAACCAAAAAAATGACTCTCTGGCCCTTCTCAAGGACCTCTCTATACCTACATGTCCTGCGTAAGGACTTACATGAATTACATGGATGGCTTTCTCTATCAAAGAGGAAGGAAGAACAACGCGAGATCGGATATCTCCCGGTCTCTTCTCATATTTATAAAATAGGATATCGTCTTCGATGAAGAACTCATCTCTTCGCATGCGCAAGAAATCCGGGAGCTGGCTACTCGCATCTCTCACACACCTCTTGACCTGTTCGATCCAAGTTTCAGATTTTTGTCCAACAACAAGCTCACCCACACTCCAGCCACACAAATCGACCACACACTCATTCACGGGGCATTCTCTCTGAGTTCCCCCCGTGGAACTCCCAACATTCACATCCTCCGGACAGTTCTCGTCCTCTCTCTCTCTCGCACTAGAGTTGCCGAGATCTTCCCGTTTTCTATGCGCTCCTCCCACAGGTGTATTTGACCCCTAACTCTCCTGTTGTTTTTCCTTCCGGCTTGCCGACCTAGTTGTCACTGCCGCTATGGCGGTCCTGGAGAGAGCGTCTGCTACTTTATTTGACTTCCCCGCAATATGCTCGAAATTTACAATATCAAACTCTAACAACAGCTCAATCCACCGAGCTTGCCGAGTATTTAATTCCCCTTTTTTAGACAAGTCTCGCAACGGCCGATGATTTGTATTTATTTTAATTTTATGCCTAAGCAAGAAGTAGCAGTGTCTCTCCAGCATTCATAGAATTGCCAATGCCTCTCTATTGAAGGTACTGTACCTAGCCTCTGGTCTCTTTAAAGCCCGTGAACCGAAAAAATAGGCCTCTCATTCCCTTCATCATCAACCTGAGAAATGACTCCGCCGATTGGGATCTGACTTGCGTCGGTCGTTACCATAAACAGCCGATTGAACCTTGGATAAGCCAAAAGTTCGTCACTCGTGAGTGCATTCTTTAATGTCTGAAAAGGAGCCTTTTCTCTTTCTCCCCACTGAAATTCGGGCCGCTTCCTCAATGAATCTAGCCCGAGAAAACTGGCTACTTCCTTAGCGTTTTTTGGCTCTGGAAATTCCCTGATTGCAGCTACTTTATCGGCAAAAGGCCTTAGGCCTTCGGGTGTTACTATGTGCCCCAAAAATTCTACTTCTTGTTGAAAAAATTTACATTTGTCTAAATTAATCTCCATCCCCTGACGTCTCAAGGCTTCTAACACTTGTATAAGATTTTTTTCATGCTCGTCTGCCGTAGCCCCAATTACAATTATATCATCCAAATAGACAAAAACACTATTTCCTAATAATGAAGCTAATACAGACATCATCACACGAGAAAAAATAGGCAGGAGCATTCTTTAATCCGAAAGGGAGATAATTATACTCAAGCAATTGATAATTAGCTATAGAGGCCGTTTTTTCTTTACTTTCGTCCTCTAAGGGAATTTGGTGATACCCAGACTTTAAATCTAAAGTAGAAAAAAACCTGCTTTCCCTGACTTTAAGTAACAGTTCCTCGATAAAGGGCAAAGGGTATGCATTATCCTTGGTAATAGCATTTATCCTCCTATAATCTACGCACAATCGAAAAAAAACCATCCTTCTGACGAACCATCACAATTGGAGAGGCCCAGTGGGACTCGCTTTCTCGAATCCTACCTTGCTCTTTTAATTTATTTATTTCTCTTTCAATTGCCTCTACATGACAGACAGGAGTCCTATAAGGTTTAGAACGAATTGGGGGGTGACTGCCAGTCTCGATGTTAAATGGAAACTTAGTAATTCTCCCTGGGTTTTCATCTCCTACTGCAATTACGTCCGCAAAATTCACTACAATATCTCCTACTCGCTTATAATAATTAATTGTGGTCGCTCCAATAGCTGTTTGACGGAGCTTTCTCAGCCTGTCCCCACCAGGACCTTGACCATGGAAAGACAAGGTCGCCAGTGTCCGTTCGGCTGTCACAAATGAACATAACTCAAGGTCGCAGACCGACTCAGTGCCTAAGTGGAACCACTGGGTACTTACATTTATAAAGGGAATTTCAACCTTTCCTTCGGTAATGGTGGTGACCCCAGGAGACATGAAATCCTGCCACTTTTGATGTGGTTTTACGTACACTAAATCACCTTCGCGCATTTCCGGTGCGGGTGCCACTGATAGGGAGTAGAGGGAGGAGGGGGGGATTGTTTCACCTGCCTCTGGCCCGGCAGGAACCGCCCCTGTTATCCCCTTAGCAGTAAGAGTGACCCTAACTCGAGGCCTAGTTTCCCCCATAACGGGTATCTCTGTCTCTTCTCCTGGTCACACTTTCCATCTCGCTTCCAGCCCATTCCCATCGGAGCCCCATATTGTCACTTGTTTCTCCTTGATGAAATCGATTCCCAGGATAATGGGAATATCCCCCATATTTAATGTCAGAATGGCATAGAAGGCATGGGTCACTTCTCGACCTTGAAGGATAAATCGCTGTCTAACAATACGTCGGGTCACCAGGCACTCCTTCGATGTTTGTATGGCATCCGTCGCCAAATGTCCTTCCATAAGGGATACGCTGGCCCCGGAATCAAGCAGAGCGCGTTACACACCCGATCCCAGCTCTACTCTAAGAACGGGGACCGCATTCCTACTTGCATGTATGGCAGCGGCGGTGGGAAGCGGCTGCTCTACCTCCCGAACTCCCTCTGGCACTCCCGGGGAAGTCGCGCTCGCTGGCCCGGGGGTATCCCTTACTGCTGGCTGGGGAACTGACTGGCCTCCCCTGACGTCACAATGGGGGATGACGTTTGACTCCTTGGCTCTTCTGTCTTTGGTCCTGGCGGTTCGGACAGACGGCCCGAAGGACCCTTGTTCCCCGTCCCGTGTCGTTTTCCCCTTCCTCTTGTTGGTGCAGGGGGAACGTGATCCCTTGAGCCGACGCCGTTTTTTGGACAGTTGTTCAGTGGGTGGTCTGTGGCATGGCATCCAAAACACTGCCGCTGCTCGACAGAGGGGCATACAGCCTGGAGGTGTCCCCTTCCCCCACAGTTCCAACAATTTCCATTCACTGCATCTCCACTTCTCGGACCTCTGCCTCTTCGAGGTCCACTGCTACGGGCACCCCGCCCCTGGGAGGCTGTCAAAGCCGGCTGGGTGTCACGCTGCCTCGACGTCTGGAATGCAGCTATCGTGGCTGCCGGCCACTGGTTCACCCCTTCCCCTACTCGTCGTTCCCTGTATACGCTCAGTGCTGCCTGTACGGTAGGAATGACATCGTACAAGGACTGCCCGGGAACTTGTGGGGCGGCCATAACTGACAAGGGGAGCGCTTCCATCAGTTTCTGTTTGCAATAGCTTTCTCGCCATTCTGGGTTCTTACAGACTTCCGGAGCGAAACTGTTTAAATCTCTAGATATCCATTCGACGAAATACGAAAGGGATTCTCCTGCCCGCAAGGTTGGCTGGTACTTCTGCCATAGGGTCGTCTTCTCAATTTCAGAGAGGCCAAACCGTTTCAGGAGTTCGTTTTTGAAGGACTCCCAGTCCGTTGGCTGACCCCTCCATCCTAGTATCTTGTCGGCTGCTGCTCCGGTTATCTTCTGGTTGGTCAGTATAATCATTGATGTCTATCGAACCATCCTGCAGTAGCATCCTCTACGACCCCCAAGAAGGCTTCAATTGAAAAGTATCCCTCAGCGGGGTGGGAATCATTGAACTGGACAATCGGAATCGTAGGTACCAGAAGATCACGCGCTCGTACTGGTTCTATCGAAGGAGGTCCCGCGTCAATTTCCAACCGAGTTGAGGTTGTAATATCACTTCTATTGTTCTGATCTTTCTGCATGTATCTACGTATTTCCGCCATTTCGCGCATGAGTGTTTGTAAGTATATTGGTGCCCTAATTCGTAAATTCTCTTCCCCAAGTACCATGTCTACAATAGCTGCGGAATTCGTTTCGCCTCTCTCTCCGCCACCGCCACTTGACGTCGAACTTCTCGTGTTAACCATTATCACTATTATCTTTTGTTTCTCTTTTCAAAAATCTCACGTCGGCTAAAATCACTTAGCACACACGTTAATCTGTTAATAACCCCACACCTGACACCATTTAATATGACCCGATCTGGGTCGTATTGGGGTTCAATTAGTTTCTGGGAAACATGAATAGAGAGGGATTCCATGCACAAATAATAGCGGAGTTGATAATTTTACACATGCTGTATTCTCTTAAGCCTACAAGGGCGCCCTTAATTATGATTATGTTACGTTACTAAGAAAAAGCCATAGGAAAAATGGTACTCAGTTCGGCACACATGCCTGATCAATGATTGGATGTTTTGGAGTGGTATGGTCACTGGCATACAGATATCCTGGACGAGGGTTCAAATCCCCGCCGGTCCGATATCATAGTCTTTGGACGGTTCCGCCTTGGGCTCTGATCCAGAGGTCGTTAAGAGAATCCAGACATTAATGTATTAATATATATGGCTTATCTGAAATATATATATATATATATATATATATATATATATATATATATATATATATATATATATATATATATATATATATATATATATATATATATATATATATATATATATATATATATATATATATATATATATATATATATATATATATATATATATATATATATATATATATATATATATATAATGCATGTATATTTCAGTATGTTTAATTTTGGACTTTACACTTACATAACCTTGCATTTGATTTCCAATCACACATCATAAAATCGATGCAACTTCCTTGCTTTCGACCAACAATTAAAACTTCACCTGCGAGAGAGATAAAAACTTCTCGATCCGAACTTTTCTTCTCAGGCAGGAAATTCCAGACAATTCCCAAATGAGCTAAGTTTTCCACTGATTGGAAACTGAGGGAAAGAAGGCAGCCGAAGGCGTCGCCTCATTTCAAAAAGTTCTGGTTAAAAGATTGACCTGATTTGTAAACAAACGCTCTAGTGGGAATGTGGTTACCCCCACGGGTCCTGGGCTGAAATGGGAAGGGGATAGGGCACCCCTCTTGGTCTGCTTCTTGACGGTGTCAAGGGAAATCAAGTTGTACTTATATAACACTTGAGATCGAAGCTTGACTGTGAATTTGGTTTTTGCTCAAGTTTTGACGTTGATGAGACATGAGTGGATTTCTCTTGAGATCTATCTGCACACAATGTTGCGTTATCAATCATCTTTAAGATAAATAAAAAGTAACAATTAGATCTTTAAGCAGTGGTATCTTGACTAGGTAAAAGACAAGCCAAGCAACCTACAAACAAAGACACAGTCCTGGTAAACGTGATATTTCAAATTGTGTATCGGCCATAAAAGAGGTAATTTCACCAAAGAATAATTACGAAATGGAGATTGTTTAAATTATAAAATCGATTAAATTATTAGAATTTCACGGATTATTCATTATTCAAGAATATATAAGCCCTAATGGTATAGGCAACATTTTTCAAGCAAAAAAAAAAAAAAAAAAAACTGAAATAAGCAGGTAAAAGACAAGCCAAGCAACCTACAAACAAAGACACAGTCCTGGTAAACGTGATATTTCAAATTGTGTATCGGCCATAAAAGAGGTAATTTCACCAAAGAATAATTACGAAATGGAGATTGTTTAAATTATAAAATCGATTAAATTATTAGAATTTCACGGATTATTCATTATTCAAGAATATATAAGCCCTAATGGTATAGGCAACATTTTTCAAGCAAAAAAAAAAAAAACTGAAATAAGCTACTGTATCAACGGTGTGTCACACGATCGTACGTAGTAACAACATTTCCTTTTGTGTATATATTATGCTTGTATCTTTGCTCTCCCCTCGCACTAAAAAGAACCTGAAATAACATGTATGATTTCTCACCGTTAAGAGAATTGCTACATATTGCGCAGCCAACAAATCGTGTCGACACGAGAATAGTTACAGATGGCTTCAAACTGTTAGAACCTAGATTTATGTCTACTTTAGGCTTCAGAAGGATCTTATTTCAGAAAATTAGGAAGTGGAAGAATAATCTTGCAATAGAAAAAATGTATGGAAAATGATGGAAATAAGAAGAAAGATAGAAAATGAAGAACAAAAGATTATACAGTCGAAAGAAAATGAAAAGAGGGACATAGATGAAAGGACATTCCAAAATATAAAAAAAAAATCCAAAGTACTCCTATGCAAAAACGATGAATAATGGGAGATTAAAAATAGGCCCTTTAAGAATTGAAGGACGGTTAACAAATGAGAAAAAAAAAGGAAATATGCAACATATTAGCAGAAAATATAAGAGTGAGTTCACGCCAAAAATTGCGAATGAGAATAATTAAACAGAAATGAGAGAAGAAAATGTTGAATATCTAACGGATATAGATATTAATGAAGCATGTATTATCAAGGCTATAAGCAAAATTAAAAATGGATCGGCAGCTGGACCAGATGGAGTTCCAGTGATTTTGTTAAAAAAATCTGCACACACTATCCCGAAGCTGCTTGCCATACTGCTAAGACAAAGTGTAGATATGAGCGAGATATATGTTTAACATAAATTAGCTTATATAACCACTATTTTCAAAAGTGGATCAAGACTAGAGGCAAGCAATTATCGACCTGTTAGTCTAACATCACATATTATGAAAGTGTATGAGACGGTACTAACAAATAAAATAATGAATCATTTGGTTAAAAATAATTTTTTTAATATAGGTCAATAGGGTTTTGTGCCCGGAAAAAGTACATAAACCCAACTGATAGCACACTATAAAAAACATACAAAAATATGATAAATGAAAAAGACAAAGATGTGGTCTATCTGGATTTTGCAAAAGCCTTTGACAAGGTAGATCATAATATATTAGAGAAAAAAATGAGAAAGCATAATACTGTGGGAAAGATAGGAAAACGAGTAAAAGAATTCCTGCAAAACAGAAAATAGTGGTTGCAAATGACAAGAAATCAGATGAAGCTCAGGTGATATCTGGCTTTCCACAAGGTACTGTATTAACTGCACTACTGTTTGTTATTATGATCTCAGAAATAGACTGTGATATTAAAAACTCTGTAGTGAGAAGCTTCGCCGATGACCCAAGAATAAGTAGAGAAATTACTTGTGATGAAGATAGGTACTCACTACAAAGAGATCTAAACAAAATATATGAAAGGGTGGAGATGAATAGGATGGTATTTAACTTTAATTAATTCAAATCAATAAATTATGGAAACGGAAAAGGAATGGTAAATGCAAACCGGGGACCTAATAACGTATAATGCTAAAAACGAATACGTTATGCAACGACCAAATAGCAACATTGTTGGCTAAATGTAAAGCAAAAATGGGTATGCTATTCAGACACTTTAAATTTTTAAAACAAGAAAAGCTGAACACATGATTATGCTTTACAAAACTTATGTACGTAGTACACTCTAGTACTACAATGTGATATGGTACCCACACTACCAAAAAGATATTGCACAATTAGAGAGTGTACAAAGGTCCTATACTGCTAGAATAGAAGAAGTTAAGGACCTAGACTACGGGGAAAGCCTGCAATTTTTAAGACTATACAGTCTAGAAAGGAGAAGAGAATGCTACATGATAATACAAGCATGGAAGGAAATAGAAGGAATTACTGAAAACATCAAGGAGCTAAAAATATCAGAAAAAGCGAGACGAGGTAGATTAATGGTGCCAAAAAAATATACCAGGAAAACTAAGGAAGGCACACAGGACATTAATCCACTGCGCACCAGCATCAATAAGGCAGTGACTATTTAACAGATTTTGAGCGAAGTGAAAAATCTATTTTTGGGTTAGATGGCCATGTCATCCTAGTGGAAGTTCCTTAAAGTAGCTTCCTGAGGGATATATGTACTACAGTGATATTCCTAGAGAACTTTACCTTTAGGTATCCAGAATTCTAATTCCTGCCGGGAATATCCTTAAATTTTCTCTCAAGGATATCCCATAATATCAGAGGACGTATTCTTGACACGCCACATATCAATCTGCACCCCTAATAGCGTTTACGCTTCGAGGAGGTGTAGCAGAATAGAAGGGGAGCCGTATCAAGGTTACCCCCGTTCTCGTACTACTATTGAGTATGACAACAGCGCCATCTCCACGATGGCAGATATTCCTTGTAGCATTGAGCATGGAGCTACAGATACAGTACAACGGGAGGCATACTGTGAAGATCTTTTCTTTTTAGAAGAGATGGGTGGGTCCATCAGGACGACATGGCCATCTCACCCAAAAATTGATTTTTCGCTTCGCTCAAAATCCGTTTTTTGGGCTCAAGCCATGTCGTCCTGATGGAAGCATACCTGAGTATTAGTGTATCTGTGGATTTTCATCAGTGCCTTAACCTTGGAAAAACATTTCTATGGTCATGGGGACCAATTGAAACAAATGACGTCACCGTTATCCGTCATCGTCACTAATCATAAACAATGTTAGTGCTTCCTGCCTCCTACAGGGAAGAGGCATTCTAGACAGTAGAAAAGGGGTCTCAAGGTTATCATATATTGTATGAACAAACATACGTATACACTGAACATAAAAACAGTCTCATAGTTTGTATATATTGCTGAATCAATATCAGAGTCTCTTATATCTATTATTTGTGAGCATACAACTATATGAGGAATACTTACTTTGGTAAGTCAAAGAACTCTGGTATTTATACATGCAATTGTCGGGGGAATGCGGACGCACTACATTCTAATAGACATTTATTCCTAATAAATGACTAAAAGAGATAACCAGTAAAACGAATGTAGTATGACAATGGGATTATACATGTAACGAGAACAGAGACTATATTTCTTTCTTGAAAGGAAAGAAATGATGAGTGCCACTCTCAGACTGAAGAAAATTTATAAAACAATTTCACTTCATAATTCCTGTACTGGTTAATTCTATCGGCACTGTATACCATGTACACCGGCACTAGTGCTATCTGTATAATTCCCCACCTGGGATTTTGAACAAAGCTAGTGTCACCATGGTAACACTTAATCAAAGGAGGTCACACCCTAAGAGGGATGACCCCTTCTCCCTTTAATTGACAGTCCCAGTCAATTAGCTGTTCATCGTAGAATTAGACAGCAGGTTAAATACTCTACCTGACGTCACCACATACTGCTTCAGATCATGGACTTGCTTAGCATAGTGTTTGTAGTACACTGTGGATGATTCTCACCCAGTATATGTGCGAAAACATTTGAAGTCCCAAACCTTTGACTGTTTATAACAGTAATTAGGGGGCAGGTTTTAATACACTACCTGCCGCCACTACATAGTGTTTCAGTTCATGCACCTGTTCCGCATAGTGTTTGTAAAACACTCTGGACGATTTCCATCCAGTGTATGAACGAATATGCTCAAAGTCCATATACTAAAAAAAGTTCAGTGATGGAGCAATCTTTCTCGGATCATGACCTGCGGGAGTACTGTCAGGATCCGCTCTACAATTAAAGTAGGTGAGCTTCGCCCTTAGTTGTTTCAGGGATAAATTTGATCCAGAAGTTTCTCCTTTAAAGAGCTGTCCTCCCCTGAAGTCTGAAGTTTTACGAAGAGAGACCTTTAGACACTCTACAGGAAATAGAGACATCTTCCTTCAGAGGGCAGATTCTCCAGGGACCCCACCTCTTAGTGGGTAACTAATTTTTAGTGAGAAAGGATGGATCAGGAAAGAGATTCAGTTCTCCCACTTCTGTGAACTGAATGTTGCCCTCATCTCTGGATAGGGCCACTATTTCACTAACTCTAGCCCCAGAGGCTCTAGCAAACAGAAAAATAACCTTTTGGGTTTGATCCTTAAGAGACAAATCTTCATTGTTCACAGATGAGGCATAATGCAGGACCTTGTCCAAAGACCAAGAGATGGCGGTACTGCGAGCCTAAGCTATGCACATGCCTTCGGAATCTTATTAAAGATTTCTTTCACCAGATCCACTTAAAAGGCATATATAAGAGGTCTAGCCAAGGCTGACTTGCACGTATTTATCGTCTTGACTATAAAGGTGGACAAAGAAGGACAGACAGAAGTTCATTGAAATCTCTCTCGGTCCTTTTGCTTTTATGAAAGCAACCCACTTTTTCCATGATGACTCATATTGTCTTCTAGTTGACTTAGAATTGTATTCTTCTAAGAATTCTATATTGCCTTTTGAGATCCCAAATCTTTTCTTAATCGCTAGGGCAAGAAAA
Organism: Palaemon carinicauda; assembly: GCF_036898095.1. Lineage (NCBI taxonomy): Eukaryota > Metazoa > Arthropoda > Malacostraca > Decapoda > Palaemonidae > Palaemon > Palaemon carinicauda. The sequence continues at coordinate 36,451,433 of NC_090758.1, forward strand.
TCATGCAACGAAGGGTTTGGGTTCTCTGTAATAAATCGAAGGCAATTAATCTCTGAACCTTCTGGAGTTGTCCCGGGTTCAGGATAAAGGACAGTCTCAGCCTCAGTTCCTTCCTCAAGGAGGATAGATTGTTCTTGGGCTACCTGGGAGCCAACAGAGCTACTCCCGCAGGGAAGGATCTCAGCATGTTGAGGAATCTCAGCAGGTTATTGGACGGGATGAATTGGAAATCCTAAGTCTTTCCCTTCCATTTCAGAGACATGATGTCTATCATTCAAGTTAGAGGATCCTCGTATAGGGCTACATATCAAGGAAGTTCCTAGACGGCGCTCGTAATGAAGAGGTCGGATTGCAGTTCAGGGACTTATTCCCATCTGGGAGAGAATAGGTCTTTGTCCATGGACCATTCTAACTCTATCGGCCTGAGCCTTAGTAGAGCATCCACTGTCACATTGCGGATTGGTTGTATGTGAACTGCTGACAGGTGCCATCCCTTTAGGTAAGGGATGGCTAACTACACCTAAACTGTATGAGACGTTTCTTAGCATCGTCGATTGCAGCGTCTCATTATCGCTTTGGAGTCCCAGATCAGCTGTAGACAATGTGATCTGCTTGGAGAGAGTTTCCCTACTCATAACTAGACCAACATGGTGTTGGGATTTTCGGGCTTTGACCTTTGTTAGGGAAGCGATTAAGGAATGACCGCTATCGGTCTTTTTAGGCATCTTCGAGCGTTTGATGCTTGTTTTTTCCAGGCTCCCAGCGCATATTGCAGCCATGCTCTTAGCACAGGGCCTGCCTTTATTGCGAACTGGAGAGAGAACAGGGTTCCTCCCTGTTCTTGTTTTGGGAATCTTAAATTTATCTTTCATCCACGATGTTCCGGGGACCGGATCATTTCTTCGGATGTTCATAGACCAGCCACCTTGGGTGTTGCCCACCCCAGCCTCTTGTCCAGGAACATTGTTGCCAGAACCTCTTTCTTAAACTTAAATATTGCATGACTGTGTCTGCCAATTTTATGAAGGCAGCTAGGACTCTGCCTAGTGTAACGAGTATCTTTCCTAAGAAGTGCGTTACTTAGTGTAACCTGAATCCTAGATAGGAGGGGAAAGGGTGATTGACAGGAAGCTACCGATAGACGACTTTCAGGTCTGGTAAGACTATACGCACCTTTTTTTTTTTTGCAGCGGGGTCCTTATGTTCAGGAGGATAAACCTTCTGGACTCTTTGTTTTATTTGGACTTGTTGAGTGGCGATAAGTCCTGAATGACTCTGAATTTTCTTGAGTCCTCGTAAACACACAACGGCCTTCCCTGGAATCCAGTGGACTAAAGTTTCCTTACCACCTGTATGCTCCAGAGCTCTCAGGTAAACTCCTCCAGGAGGGTTTTGGATAATCGGAGGAGTAGAAGAAATGGTGGTAGAGATATCTCCACCTCTCATCTTAGTCCCATCTTGATTAGGCCATGGACCCAAGGATCGAAGGTCCAGCGATCCTAAAGGAATCTCCCTCCTACTAAAAGCATTTCTATGCTTCGACTGATTGGTAGGAATCTCTTTTCGACCATCTGTCTGTGACATCTCGGTCACTACAACTGTGGATTGTTGTTGAACCGCTCGAAATGGATGTCCAGACCTCTCCATCTTCCTTTTAGGTTGGGGACCCACAAAAGATTCTCTTTTTGAAAGGATGCCCCACTTTTGGAGAAGTCCTACTTTCTCCGTGGAGGCGTTCTTAATCACTTTCTTGACTACCTCGTCTGGAAAGAGGTCTTTACCCCAGATGTTGGAAGATATTAGCCTTCTTGTATCACTGTTGCTTAGCTAACACAAACTCCCTACATGTTCTTCTAGCCTTTATAAAGGCATAAAGGTCTTTTACCAAAGTAGCCATATGTATTTTGGCTAAGACCTTAAGCATGTCTGGGTATCTTAATGAGCCGAACAGAACTCTATGTAGTTCTGTAGAGATAAGGAGGCTGCAAGTCTCTCTTTTTCTTCTTGTTCATCCTGTAAGAGAAACTCAGATAATTTTGGAAGATTTACCTTAAATTGTCGACTGGCGACATCCGCCTCAAGTCTTCCTACTGAAAAGGTGAAATGGGCCTCCTTCCAGTTCTTCTCCTGTCCGGAAAATGCTAGTGACAGAGGCTCGTACTCCTTGAGTGTAGGACACGGTTTACCCATCTCTATTGCCTCAGAGACATATTTGAAAGCTTTCTCCATAAAGGGGAATGAAATTGAAACAGGAGCAAAAAAGGAAGAGTGCTTGTTACCCGGTGTGGATACCTTCGACACCGAGTAACCCGCCTTTTCTATGCTGCTGATAGGATAGCCTGTGCTTTATCATTGTCGAGAATCATAACCTCCTTTGATTCCGTTCCTTTTCCTGATGTTGGTTCATCCTTCAGTCTAATGAAACAGTTTGGGAAAGCGTCAAAGCTTGGCCAAAACTGGATTTTGTCCAAAGGAACAGCACCCATCTTCTCCGAAATGTAGAGTTTGTCGTTTAAAATCGGCATTAGCTCCGCAAACCTCCAGGGATTGGTTGTGGAGCATGTCAGAAGGTCAGGATCTACAAGTCTTTTGTACGACCCTTTAGGAGCCACAAGTGGAGCTTTACCAAGCTCTACCTTGCATTTCGCTTCCTGCTTTGTGCTCTGTTTGCACAAATTTTCTACTAGATTCCAGACTTGGGCCCATAACTGGTTCATTCCATCTAAAAGAGGGAGAGAAGGCGGAGATATTGATGTCGTTGGCTCATGAGCCTGTTGGGACGGTGACAATTCTAACCCGACATTCTCCCCTTCTTCCTGTAGGCGCTTTTTGCCCTCCTTCCCGAAGGTTATCTGGCCATCAGGAAATATACTTTGTGTCTGGGGTACCACTATTTCCTTACTCGCTGTAGGAAATAGTAACCTACGCATCTTGTCATTAGGCAGGTAATGTCCCGGAGAGATTTTCTGAAAGCCTCTCACCCAGTTGCGTAGTTTGAAACGAGCTGCATCCCTAGTCTCCACCGACTTGTGATTCTTAAAACCTTCGAACAATAGGGCACGACATACTTTGCAGGCCTGCGGGTTCCAATACTGCAGGTGTTCGGAAATAATATTGAAGGGGGCATGAAACCTGCATGCATTACGTTCGTAAACACACTTACTCTTAGTTTTGCAGAAGACTGCAACACATGACATCTGGCATTCCTCCTGTAAAGAAAGGAAAACAAAATGAGTATACGATTGATTATCTCACTGATAACCAATAAATCATATGTCATATCTTAACAGAATAGCTTAGGATAGCAAGCTATAAAGGGATAGTAGGAGACACATACTTGTGTATCCCTTGCAAGCAAATGCTGGTACCTCCCCTCAGTATTAAGTGATAGGAATTTCCTTTTCGAAGGACTTCCAACTGTAAAGGGGGTTTTCTAACCCCTAGGGATAGGGAAGTGTATACTTCACTGTCCCTTTCATACTAAATACTGTGGGGTACGGAAGACTGATTTCTCAATCAGCTTAACGAAGAAACACTATTCCTTCAATGTAAGAGCGGCTGCAGCATAAGCTCATAAGAGAATACCTAAGATATGCTAGAAATAGTTACTGTGTAATCATACTATAGTTTTCTATTTGCAGTATGCACTATATTGCAATATACTGGCTACTGTATAATTATATATAGTATGATCCAGCTAATGTGTTGCCTTTCTGGTAAGCAACTGACTGTACGGTCCAGCTGGCATGAAGCCAACTGGACTGGGGAAAGGAAAGACATATATTTGTATATATTCCACCCAACTTATTTGCTCTGACCCCCCTTACAAAATTAAAACATAGAGTTTCCTAATCATGGAGACTCGAGGATAAGGGCTTGGACCTTTAAGGGTTAGGAGTGTAATCTCCAGTCCTTAAAATTTTAATATTGCAGGGTAATCTGAAGACTGATTTCTAATCAGAATATTGAAGAATTAAATTCTTTCAATATGAGATTGGGTTCCACAAATATTTGGGTAGGATTTTCCAATATATTGGAAAAACCTAACTAGCGTAAAATATACAAAAGCTTTCTATTTGCAGCATATCCTATACTGCAGAAATACTAACTACTTGTATAAACATATACTGTAGTACAGCCAGTATGTCGTCGCATAGCTAGCTAATGCTAGCACATCTAGTCTGCTAGCTAAAAGAAAGAGAGATAGTATGGAGAACAGGCTACCTAATACTGTATATACAGTAAAAGGGATGTAAAAGTCTACTATTACTACCTTCTCCAGAAAGAAGGTTCAAATGAAAGGTGAGAATATAAAATTCAAGCTTCCATCCAGCTACAGTACTGTCGACGGCAAGGATCTGTCTAAACCTTGCCGGCCGGCACCGCTGGCCAGTACTGCCGGCCGGCAGTATCAGTACAGTCGGCGTGCTGCCGGTTGAGCAGGCACCATTCTGTGCTGGCCTGGTAGGCATTACCCCAGCAGTAGCCACTGTTGCTAGCAGTTCAAGAAAGAACTGAAGAACCTTTGTAAACAGAAGGGACTTTCCACTTACAGCCAACATGGCCAGCAGCTGCCCTTGTTGACTGCCAGCAGTCACCATGACTGCCGGCCGGCAGCAGCCATGACTGTCGGCCGGCAGTAGTCTTTACTGCCGGCCGGCAACTAAAATGGCTGGCAGGTCACAGCTGTCATTACTGCCGGCCGACAGATGTTAAGACTGCCAGCCGGCAGCTATCAACTGTAAGAGGGGGAGTCTGGTCGATCCCGGCAACCCACCGGCAACAGTAAGGTTGCCGGGATTCACCAACATAAAGGGATAGAAGGGAAGGGAAAAGAGGGTCCTGTGAAAGGTACAGTAGGAGCCGGGCGTAGCCTGTCCTGCCCCACCTAACAAACTCCGTTCCTGTATTAGAACTATCCCAGGCGGCTAAAGAGTCTATTCCTTAGCCTAGGGTTAGATTAATACAATTAAGAGGTTAGTAGCACCCTTGCCACCACCTCTAAGGGAAAGGAAACGGGGTTGCAGTCCCAGTGTCCCCTAAGCATTAGAAGAATTTTATTCCTCAGCCTAGGGTCCACTAACACAAGACTAGTCTGCTAGGTCACAGGAAGAAGGGTCATATCGTACAGACCCATCAGGAGTGGCCTAGGGAGGTCTAGCCTCCTATGTCGGTAGCCTAACGTAGCAAAAGAATTCTATTCATCTTGCCAGGTAGCTACCGACCACACACTAAATACTCTGAGATTCTGGCCTAAACCACAAAAACCTGCATCTGCGGTTACAGAGGAAGGGCAGAAAAAACCGCAGGAAAGTCATGCCTGAATTATAAAATCGAGGCCGACCCGCTAAGGTTGTAGCCTAAGGCTACACTCAGAGGGAAGAGGGATTACCCTTAAACTCCCTTTTTTGAGATGGGTAAAGTTCATCCAATTAAAAGAGATACCTATCTCTGCATAATTGAAATCACCATACACAAGGGTAACCGGGGAATGTCTAACGTATAATAACACGTCTAGGTTAGGTACCTAGGCGAGACGAGATCTCGGTCACCTCACTCTCCGAGACGCTAAATATACGATCGACATGGAAAGGAAAAATATGCACAATGTAAATATCTTTACAAGAATATATAGCCTAAATAGCTAACATAATAAAATAATTAATTAATGATATGATGCTATTTAAAAACCGGGAAGTCGTTCTGCTAACTAAATAACATGCCCAACGAACGACAGCGCTCATAGCGCCTTCGGTACAGGCTAGCTCTAAACACAATAAATTTCTCAAATTTCACTGTGAAAAGGGAGCAAAAAAACTATTCATTGTAAAAACCCAATACTCAACTCTCCGAAGCCGAAAGAAGTTGGAGAATGCATAATAAATCCTTGAAAATCGATCGAAAAGTTGGATCAACAGGGAACACCATTGAGCGAAATCGCTACAAAATTAGGAATGTCCACCATCCTGGGAATGGCGCTGGGGTGGTGGTCAATAGTAGTACGGGAACGGGGGTAACCTTGTTACGGCCCCCTTCCATTCTTTTGCCACGTCCCCCTCGAAGCGTTAACGCTGTTGGGGGTGCAGATTGCTATGTGACGTGTCAAGAATGTGTCCTCTGATATTATGCGATATCCTTGAGAAAATTTTAAGGATATTCGATCCAGGAGTTAGAATTCTGGAACCTGAAGGTTAATTCTCTAGGGATATCACTGTAGTATATAATATATCCTTTTGAAGCTACCTTAGGAACTTCCATCAGGACGACATGACTTGAGCCCAAATATATATATATATATATATATATATATATATATATATATATATATATATATATATATATATATATATATATATATATATATATATATATATATATATATATATATATATATATATATATATATATATATATATATATATATATATATATATATATATATATATATATATATATATATATATATATATATGTGATGGCTGGCTTTGACCACCACTCAAAACACTACACTTATCAAATAGTATTCACCCTCATACAGTACTAAGTCCACTAAAGGTGGAATAGTAACAAAACATCAATACGAGTGCAAAGTCAACTCAAGGGGACAAAGAAAATACCACAAAAATTTCCTTAATTTTAATACATAATAACTAGACAGAAATAACACCTGAACCACAATAATACATTAATAAATGATACACACTCAATCTTAACTCCCTGTAAAAGAAAACAATTACACAATTACAGAAAGGTCATCAACACATGCATACTAAATGGAGAGAGGGTCCAGAAAGGAGAAGGCCAACGAAAAGTGAGAACATCCTAACAAATACAAACTAAATATCCCTATCAAATTGACGATGGCTGGTTTGATTGAAAGGCTTTCAAAAGCTCCACTAATGACGTCAGCTGACTATCACAGGTCTTGATCACGATACTTAAACAGGTATAAATATTATTACCTTGGGACAGAGAGGTCCCCTTGGCTTTTACTGAACCAAGGGCAGTACACAAAATGCAAGACGATATGAGTCCTTGCTGCAGAGAAAGGATATCCAAAAAGCTAAATAGCTTCACAATGTAGCTCTGCAATGGTGAGGAGTAAATATAGTTCCCACAGCAATTGTCGCACCCTTCAAAGTTTGAGGCTCAGAAACACACTCAGGAACCATCCTCAAAAAAAGCCCCTCTAAAATTCCGTTCACGCAGGAGCGCAGCCACGTAACCCACACCACTTGAAAATATAAAACAGCCGTTAGTCCATTATAAACACTAACATAACCACCAGTGAAAAGACAAACTATTAAAGAAGGAAATCAATAAGTCTACAGTATATTTAACCTTATACATCTATAAAAACTTGAATAATTTAGAAATATATAGCAATAATGTAACACCTCCTCACCCAACCAAAAAAAAAAATTCCCCCCCAATTTTTTTTTTTAAAGTGATTTGAATTACAACATACAGGTTATCACAAATAAAATATTAAACCAACACTCAAAAATTTTAAATATTGAACCAACACTCAAAAATAATTATCAAACAAACTGCAAAAACATGACAAACAAAAGGAAAGAGGGTGGCAAGTACCAAGGTTCACAGCTCACAAGGATAGCAATATATAACCAATACTAGAAAAAAAATCTTAAACCTAATATTAATCACAAGTAAATTTTCCAAAACCAGAAAGCCAAAACATCACCATTCGATAAATAGATACCCCACCTAAAAATTTCACATCACTCACACCGTTAATAAACTTAATAAAGAGTCATTGCACTAACAACCGGATTCTGTATATATAGTCCAAAGGCTATAACCTTTTCCACACTCAATACACTGTTAATTTTCAGGGATACACATCACTCACTATCAATAAATGTTGATCACAAAAACCACCGTCTATTTCAGTATTATATATCACACTTATCACCATAGTGTCCAATACATACACACACACCGAACGATACAGAGAAGACCACCACAAAACTCCCCTGCGCAAACAAAAAAACAAAATCGATGAAGCATAATTATTACCCTGAAAATACAGAATACCAGATTAGTGCCTATCTCTTTTCTTAGCTTATTATAAACCTTTTCGTACCTGACACCTCTAAACCTTAGTAGATTAACCTTAACTCAGTCTAGGGTACCACTCATACACCAGCCTGTAGCGCCTAAAAAACGGCTGTGTTGTGCTACAGACCCGTGAGCCCATGACCCATCTAACTAATCAATCATTAGAAAGTACCAATGATCACCCTCACCTTTTAACATTAAAGATCCCATATAATATACCCAAAACATTATAGTCTTCTGTAAACAAACCATGATTAGTAAATCTTAAATATACATTTACTTCTACTCACTACATGCCCACTTCAACAGCACACACACCATAATTAGAACGATACAGATACTACCTTTAATAACTGCATAGCCCTCTGTCAATAATCTAATATTCAACGCTGCGAGAGAGAAAATCGGCAACAATGTTATCTTTTCCTGGGATGTGGGAAAATTCTAAATTCCATTCTTACAACATGAGACTCCGCCTCATCAATCGTTGATTTTTATTCTTGTATCTGCTGATGAAGGTCAGGGGATTATGATCCGTCAAGACCTTAAAAGGTGTATCTGAGGAGGAGAGATAAACCTGAAAATGATTAATAGCGAATATTAACGCAAGAGTCTCTTTCTCCACAGTTGAATACCTACGTTGGGCGGAGGACAATTTTTTTTAAAAGAATGCGACAGGATGAGAAACTCCCTGCTCGTCATTCTGCAACAACACCGCTCCTACACCAACGTCACTTGCATCCGTGGCAAAAGCCCTTTGCGTTTCATCCGTCCAGACAAATGCTACCTTCTTTCTCAAGAGATTTGTTAACGGATCGGCTATATCCGAAAAATTCCTAACAAACCTTCGGTAGTACCCACTCACACCAAGGAATCTTCAGACATCCCTCCTACATTTAGGGACTACCATGTTTTCAATACTTTCGATATTGGCCTGCTTAGGAGCAACTTTACCATTACCAACCTCATGACCCAAATATACCACCTTCGCCTTTGCGAAATCGCTTTTCTTTAAATTAATTACCAAATTTGCCTTTTTCAACACCTCAAATAGTGCCCTAATACGTTTTAAATGGGTTTCCCAATCATCGCTATAAATAACAATATCATCAATATACACAACACATCCTTCTAAACCATGGACAAAAGTATTCATTAACCTCTGAAAGGTGGCAGCCGCGTTCTTCATACCAAACGGCATAACTTTACATTGAAACAATCCCTGTGGTGTTACAAAAGCAGACAGGGCCCTTGCCCGCTTTGAAAGAGGAACTTGCCAATAACCCTTCAACAAATCGAATTTGCTAATGTATTTGGCCTTCCCCATTCGATCAATACAATCCTCAATTCGAGGTAATAGATAACAATCAGATTTAGATAACTCATTCAACTTACGGTAATCAAAACATAACCTGAAATCACCGTCGGATTTCTTTACCAATACAACAGGTGATGACCAAGGACTTTGACTAGGTTCAATTAGGTCATGTTTTAGCATATAATCCACTTCCTTTGCTACAACCTCATTTTTGAAGGGATTCAACCTGTAAGGAGATTGTTTCACAGGAGTGGCGCTACCTACCTCTACATCATGTTCAAGGACCGAAGTCCTACCCGGTACATCCGAAAATAATTCTTTATAATTAGATACTAAATTTTTCAAAGACCTTTGTTCTTCCTTACCTAAATGTGAAATTACTCCCGAAAATTTTTCCAAAGACTTTCTATTATCCGACCGCCATTCACATCCATTAAAACAATTATCATCAATACCCTCTCCCTCTGAAAAAGAAAAATGGTTATTGTTCTCAGAATCTACCGTATTCCCAATGGTTGCCACAGGAATGACTTTTTCCCGTTCCATATAAGCCTTCAACATATTTACATGACACAGTTGAAAAGGTTTCCTTCTTTGAGGTGTCTCCACTAAATAGTTAACTTCACTTACTTTTTTCAAAATTTTCCAAGGACCTGAAAAAGAAACTTTCAATGGATTCCCTGGGAAGGGTAACAAAACCAATACTTTATCGCCTACCGCAAAGTCGCGTGCCTTGGACCTTCTATCAAAAAAGAACTTCATTCTTTTTTGGCTACATAATAAGTTTTCACCGGCAAATTTCCAAGCCTTGGTTAATTTATCGCCTAGATTAGACACATAATCCAATAAATTAACCTCAGGGACGTCTCCCTCCCAAGACTCACGAACCACATTAAGAGGACCTCGAACACAATGGCCAAACACAAGGTTGAAAGGCGAAAAACCTAAAGACTGACTTGGGACAGAACGAAAAGCGAACAACAAATAAGGTAATTCCTCATCCCATTCAGAACCATTAATCAAACAATATTTCTTTACCATAGATTTCAGGGTCTGATGAAATCTCTCCAGAGCTCCCTGACTTTCTGGATGATATGGAGAAGAGGTCACATGTTTTATATTTAACTCTGCCATTTTATCTCTGAAATACCTGCTAACAAAATTAGAACCACAATCCGATTGAATAATTTTAGGCATCCCAAACCTGGTAAAAGAGTCAATTAGTACATCTACAATTTTAACACTTTTTATCGTACGTAGTGGTGTGGCCTCGGGATATCGAGACATCCTATCCATGATTGTCAAAATATACTCATTACCACTATGCGTCTTAGGTAATGGTCCAACCACAACAATAATGACTTCCTTAAAAGGTTCGGAAACTACAGGAATAGGACATAGAGGCGATTTTGGAATCCGCTGATTGGGTTTACCGACCCTCTGGCACACATCACAACTATTGACAAACTTCTTTACATCTGCCTTCAACTTCGGCCAATAATAATTCCCCAACAATTTGCAAGAAGTGTTATGAATTCCAAAATGGCCGGCCAAACCACTTTCGTGCGCCAATGACATTAACTCCTTCCTGTAACTAAAGGGAACCATTATCTGTTTCACAATTTCATGATCAACATTATCCACCCCCATAGGCCTACTCAACCTATATAAAATATTATTAATTATCTTAAATTTGGGACCAGTCATATCAGACACCTCCCCTGACTCGATAGGGAGTTCCCGAAACTCCTTTTTCTGGTCTTTGATTAGCTCTTCAGTAGTCCAATTTAATGTGTCCGTTACCATTCCAAGATCTACAGCTAGGCTATCACTATGATCTAAACTACTTAAATCTACATCAATTGTTGACTCTGCAGCGTCAACAATTCTAGCACTAGAACGAGTAACTGCTGCTACTTCACTATCAGGGTTTATCAATATCGGACAATTATTATTCTTCATAGCCATATCATTCCCTATCACAACATCAACCTCCTTAACCCGGAATTTATCAACTATGGCCAATTTCAAATTCCCTGCAAAGGAAGGGCAGATTAAATTAAAATTTTCAATAGCATACGACTTTACGGAATCAGGAAAACCAGCCAATAACACAAATTCCCCACTTTTGGGTACAAAATTACAAGGTAATGCCTCCCTTAGAATCAAAGACTGAGCTGCACCGGTATCACGCAAAATACGCACTCGTCTTTTCTCGAACGAATTGGCGAGGGAGACACTACCGAAGGACAAATATCTGTCAAAACAACCAGGTAGTCATTGATCAGCGGATGTTGTTGGGGTAGGTTCTCTCTCTCTCTCTCTTCCACGCCCATCACTGGCCTAACATTAGC
>NC_090758.1:36468186-36483186 GCF_036898095.1 Palaemon carinicauda
ATGTGACATTGTCCCAAAGTATCCCAGTCAACGATCCTCTTATCAGGCATAATAACTTAGAAGTAGCGTCATGTCTTTTGCAAGCCAGGAAGTGGTAATTGTTTGACGCTGTCTCATTTAGGGATTTTGATTTGGTTTCTTCAGATTTCACGATATGATTATGAAACTGATATGTAGTAATTACAAGAGCTGTCTGTGTTCAATGATACTTTGAACGTTTAGAAATCAGAAGTTTGAGTTTTCGGTTTTAGCGTTTGAGAGTGATTTTACAACTGTTAATATGTTGGTGTTGCTGTTTTTGTTGTTGTTGTTCTTGTTGTTTTTGTTGTTCTTGTTGTTGTTGTTGTTGTTGTATTATTGTTGTTATTGTTTTTGTTGTTATTGTTGTTGTTCTTTTCATGTCAGAAGTGTCTTCAATGTTTCTAGAAATGGTGGTCAAGAGACAACTCTCAATGTAAACAGGGGCCTTCCCGTTGTCAGCCAGTCATTTGAAGACGATTTTATATATATGAGTATTCATCATATTTGAGTTATTAGTAAACTATTGACGAGAAGTACTTTGAGTTTTTCTCTTTAATATACATCAATATATTTATCTATATCACAATAAAGGTTGAAATATTTTTGGGTCTTAACCTCCACTAATCCAGGCATGGGCAACCTGCAGCCCACAAGCCCAAAGTGTTGTTGTGCAGACCCTGAGACTTTCTAGGTTACTAGAATGTTTCCAATTGTATTTATTCCTACCAGTAATCATCATTACCATAATTAGGAAAGAGATGTGTCAGTATTAATACCAATTGTAATTCAGCAATACGGACAGGGATTTGCTTCTTTGAAATCTGTAGAGGGTATTGCTTGTTGTTGTTGTTGTTGTTGTTGTAGATTGCCTTGCACCTTGTGAAGTATCTTAATTAACCAAAGTGATAACTTTCTCAAGAAGCTCAAATTCTGTTGACTTCCAGATAGACTTTGGATCACAGACGTCGAAACTGGGACCAAGGAGGCCATTTTGTATAAAGGAGAAATTTTTTGAACAAAGGGACATTTCTCATTGGGGAAAATTTGTCGTCCTTTACATGTATTGATTTACCAAAAAAAAAAAAAAAAAAAAAAAAAACAGATCAAAATTATCTACACTGAGGTCATCGCCTTAAGGTCAAATTATAGACATATTGGAGAGAATACATGATTCATAAATTTAGAGATTCAATCTGGAAATTTAATAGTTTAAATCAGGAATGGATTCCTGAGAGAAGAAAATCAAATCTGATCTTACTTGGAAATTGCACCTTGGAAGAGAGAGAGAGAGAGAGAGAGAGAGAGAGAGAGAGAGAGAGAGAGAGAGAGAGAGAGAGAGAGAGAGAGAGAGAGAGAGAGAGAGAGAGAGATTTGCACCTTGCTTAACTGAGACAAATAATGAAGTGAGACTTCTCATTCAAAAAACACATCTAAATAGTCAACCTCACGTGACCATCACATTGGGACATCGTCCGTTGCAATAACGTTTCATTTCTCTGTAAAATCAACTCAGATCTGTTGAGGAGAAATAACAAGGAAACAACAGATTCAACAAAGTACCCTTACCACTTATATACCGCTTTTAAGTAATGTGCTTATGATAATAATAGAAGGTTTATATTAAACTCAGTTATCATTAAGGATAAAATTATTGTATCAAAATAGTATATTATAATTAAAATATATATCTCTCAGCAAAAATTGATATTGAGCTACGTAATCAGGTGCAGAGCATTAATTGTTCATATTATTGCAAAGAAAAATACAATCCAGGGTGTTTATATGAATATAAATCAACAAAATAATATTCCAAGATAGCATAGAATATATATTAAAACTAAAGCATATCGTGGTCACTGACATGCATTAATTAACAATCAGAATTCAAATAATGGTATAGATAGTATATACGATTGTATTTTAACAAAGGTATTCAAGAAGGTTACAAAATATAAAGTCTATATACCTAAATAGAACATTCTAAGTATGCCGTAAACCGGCATTCAGTATTGTATAAAGCAAATAGTACATTCATTGGACAGTGATATGTATTAAAGAAAAATACTATTATTTTGAAGGACATAACTATAATATATGACATACAAATACATTTCATGAGGGCCATAAATATACATACACGAAAATATATCATTTCTGATAAGCCATAAATATATAACAGAAGGAAATTCTGACAAAAAAGCAAAACGGTAATGGAAAATGTTCTGGTTTTCTGGTAGTAGCGCAGAAATATGATATATATTTTTAATCTATAGTGGTTTTTAGATTTATCAATTCAACTTGGTGCAAGAGAAGGAGCTAATGATACTTTGGAGTGAGATAGAACCCAAAATGACCATAGCGAGTAGCATTATTTGTGGAAAGAAGCAGATGTTAGGATGAGAAGGTTGATTTTTTGAGAAGGAATTAAAAGGTTATGGAATTTAGGAATGTTTGAAAGTGTGCCTGTACAAGTGGAGGGAAAAAAAAAAACTTTAAAAGCGGGTGAAATGTACATTGATAGCATGGTTTAGTACCGAAGTGCGGTCATTTATTCTTCTAAATTAATTCTAAAAATGGTAAAATAATTAAGTTCACCGTTCACCATGTACTTTGGCCCACCTCCTCCGTGAGGGGTATGCTTCAAGGCTACACTAACTTTATATTCCACTTTAGGAAGGGAAACTAAAACCACATCAATATATTTCTCATAAAGGATATTGTTTCAAGTTAATGTTGAAAATAATCAATTCTGTACACTTACTGATGGAAAATTTGCAGATACGAGGATCAGTTTTATATATTTACACATTAACTAATTTTATTATGGAGTGAGTGTAGGTGCAGTGAATTAATTACATGTAGTAAGTATTACTTTCAAGGGAAAAAAAATACTTTTTTACTTATCAAAATGTTGAACAGCAACAGAGACATAAATTAATGCTGCTGCATATTGGCTTATGACATTCACACCTATCACACATATTATTGATTTGGGGATAGAGTTCAGGTGATACTTAAAACAATGGGGGAGTCACCAAATGACACATTACTTCTCTTATTGTGATTCAGCTGCTTTGCTGATTTGATGGCTGAGGACTTGGCTGTGCCACACTGTCAGAAGAGATACAGGCTGTTACTGCTTACTGAATTCTTACAAAAGAGAGAGAGAGAGAGAGAGAGAGAGAGAGAGAGAGAGAGAGAGAGAGAGAGAGAGAGAGAGAGAGAGAGAGAGATATTTTTTCAATCAAAGCCAACAGCTTACTTGAAAAATAACTACGATAGAAGGAAAGAAAAGAGAAAAACAATACTCTTTTTGAGATGGCATAAAATTATTTATCTCCTTATATTTTGATGTTTTTTTTATTACATTCAATATCATACCAAATTCTGTCATTTTTATGAGCCAACATTACATAAAGGATTCAGGACAGAACAAAACCAGTTGAAAAGATTAAAAGATATGATGGCAAAAACCAAATAAGTTAAAACTCTTCTTTAACATAATAATTCATATGAAACCCTCTTTTTATCATGTCTATTATTATTATTATTATTATTATTATTATTATTATTATTATTATTATTATTATTATTATTACTATTATTATTATTATTATTATTATTATTATTATTATTATCATTATTATTATTATTATTATTATTATTATTATTTGTTCAGATGTCACAATTTTGTTTTCGTATCTTTACACACTAATTTCTTCAAATGCTATGAATTTTGTATTGCTTATTGAATAATCCCTTCAATCTCTTACCTCAACCATTAAAGCATTACTTGGGTCACTTCACTTGCGTGTTGATCAAAGGCTAAGTACCGATGACACTTACCTTAAGATCAGTTGAGTTCTTTTGACTTCCGATCGACCAAGAGGCTGCAATGATCACTCAAGCGGATTCAGGATGATTTGTTGGGATGAAGATTTCCTTGTCTTGTTTCTCAAGGAGAGGAATATATCTGGTCCGAAGAGAAAACTAGATGTGAACCTGCATTTGAATAATCCCAGGGATAGAGACTTCTCACGACGGATGTAAAATAGCAATTGAAGGGACGGATAATGAATAAAGGGTCGTATCTTTCAGCTTTCCCCTGTTTCTGTATGAGGGAGTAATTTTCAAAAGGAAAAAAGCAGGTTTATTTCACTAATGAAAATAATAACGTCAAAAAGACAATTTAGAATCAAAGGCTTCATCATTCTAAGTCTTATAATTCATAAATGTTTCCCAAGACGAAAAAATGAGAAATATCAATTGTGAAATGACCAAATTTTCTAGTAACAAATCTTGTGCAGAGTATTTGAGTTTTTAATAAGAGATTTTATGTAAAGAAAAGGAAGGTTACTTTAGAGAAGGATAGAGTTGAAGAATGACTGAGTCTGGTACTCACCAACTTCGATATAATCTAAGAAGTAAAGAGATGAAGACATTGGAAGGTGACCTATCTTAGTGTTCCTTCATGATGTCAGAATCTATTACCAGAATGCAGATAAGGAATCATGTTTAGGAGGATTTTTTGGTCCATCCTGCCATGCACAGGCTCTTGCAGTTTTGCAGTTCTTAGTAATGATATCTCCAAATTCTTTAAGAGAATCTCTCTCCGTTGCTGCCTAAGTACTGGCTGGGTGCAGACTGCCTAAACTCCTGAATAAAATCCCAGAAAAAGTTAACGTATTAGAACGACCTCTCACCAGAAGGCTGATGCAAGCGCCATTGAAAGAAATGGATGAATTTCCAAAGAGAAACTCATCAAGGAATTCTCCTGAAATCATACGATAAACATAAAACTAATCTCCTTGTTTTAAATATATGTTAAATGTATCTTGCCTAAAGACAGAAGACAAACACATTTAGTAAAATCCATATACAGAACCTATTAGAAATAATTAATTTTTAATGATTTTCTAAAGACCAAAGTTGAATGTTTGAAACCCTAAATTAATTTAGCCTTTTTTCTTTGAAACAGAAACAACAGAATAATTTAGGACAAAACAGATAAGACACCTCAAGTTGCAATTATTTGTAGACATTTGGAGAAAGAGAGGAATGGAATTCTTGTTAATAATTACTTCTGTGTTCCTCTCTGCATATCTGTCTGTCTATCTGTCTGTACTGCAGGGGTGAGACATCCAACCTCTTTCCCCTTTTTTCTGCTGATTTGATGAAGAGAATAACTTCTACATCCAACTAAAAGAAACAGAGCAGAAATTAATATAAAATTAAGTACAAGAAATATAAAAAGGTTCTAGAATTATTCTAATGTAGTAGAATCTCCAAAAAAAAATATTCTTCATCATGAATAACAGTAATGATAACAATAATAATGACTATAGAAAACTTCTACAAAAATTTCCAAAAGAAAACTATTTTATTCTTTGCATTCAATTCTTTATTAGCAATCAATGCAAGTTTTATTTTTCTCCTTCAATATCCGCCACAATTATATGTTCCTTCTCTTCTCACCAGAAGTTGACTCAAGGGCTTTGACTGAAGATGGTCTAACATGTCAGCTACTCTTGAGTACAACAGATGACGATGAACAATATCCCAGTGTATCAGTTATTCACCCAGTCAGTCAGCCAGTCAGTCAGTCTCCTTTTTCACCAGTATATCTGATCTGTAAAAGGAAACAGCATCAATCACAGAGTTCAAGCCCATTGCAAAAGATAAAATAATTTTGCCTTGACCAATTTCTAATATAAAAAATGGTAAAATAAAGGAGTAGTAGACAAGAGACGATATACAAAGAAGAGGAAGATGACTCTAGAGAAGACCAAAGTTAAGGAACGACTGCTCCAGGTACTTGCCGCCATCAATCCAAGATAAGCAATGTAGACCTTTCTGGGAGCTGCACCCTGATGTCAGATTCTGGTTCCAGAATGCAGATAATGTCTGCAAAATCGTTAACTGAAACTTGCCCCTCCCGCTCTTGTGCTTGATGGATGCAGAGTGCCCATCCTCCTAAGTAAAAGCCCTAGATGAGGAGAGCCACCATAGTGAGAGTGAGTAAATACTTCACACAGTTCCGCGAGGCCTCGTTTGGAGCTTCCCTTGTCGGTCCTGTCCTCTGAAACCCTGGGTAAGGTGTAGCTCAGGACTTTGCGAGGAAGGACTAGCTGATGCAAACACTAAAAGGAGAATATACAAACATACAAAAATGTACTTTGGAAAACGAAATTATTAACTGCCTCTTGTTTAAGGATCAATGCTAAAGTGATTAAATAAATGCAATACATTTATATTATATATATATATATATATATATATATATATATATATATATATATATATATATATATATATATATATATATATATATATATACATATATATATTTATATATATATATATATATATATATATATATATATATATATAAATAAATATACATATGTATATATATATATATATATATATATATATATATATATATATATATATATATATATATATATATATATATATATATATATATATATATATATATATATATATATATAGTTACCCAAAAACAATGTTTGCTTCTCTTTGTGAAAACTAACTAATTAGAGACGAAACAGAAAAAAAACCATAACCTGCAATTATTATAGACATTTGGTCATAATTATTCCTGTGTTTCTCCCTCCCATTCTTTCTGTCTGTCTGTATGAGAAGAAGAAAGAATCACCCGATGTATTCTACCTTTTTGTATTTCATGCAGATATATAAAATAGAATACTTTGGACAGAATCAAATTTGATATTGCTTAATGTAAAAAAGTACTCGAATGTGCAGAGATTTAAAATAAGTCTAATTGCATATTTTTTTTTGATTTACAGTATATGCAATATGAAGATAAGTAATGAATGTTAACGTTACTCTTCTCAATAAATGTATTTGAAATATTAACTCGAAATATTACTCTTTCTGTTCATTTCATTAGGAGTAGTAAAGAAAAAATAACTCAAAAATCTTAACCTTAAAAATCCTACGTCATCTTATGTTTCTCTTTTCTAATGTCCTTCAGCTCTGTGTTCCTTCTCTTCTGGTCAGATGTTGACTCAATGTGTTTGACAGATGCTGGTCTAACATATCAGCTTTTCTTAGGTCCAGCAGATGACGATTAACCATCTCCCTGTGCACCAGTCAGTCAGTCAGTCAGTCAGTCATTCAGTCAGTCAGTCTTTTGTTCTACCAGTGCATCTGATCTGCAATTGAAAATAGCATCAGTATATGTGGGCATTACAAATTCCAAGTGTTTTACTGAAGACGGAATCTCTGCAATAAACAGCTCTGTGTGAAGTTCCTTTACTTTGATCATTGAATGGAGAAATAAATTGATTAACAATAATGATATTATTGAGTAGCAAAACATATCCATTTTGATATATGAGTTCATAAAAATAAATTTACTTCTGATATGTTCACTTTAATGTTACATATAATCATTTACAGAACAAGACATTTCACAAAGAACTCACCTGTCGGACTGGTATTGAGATTATTTTTTTTTCTTTTATTGCCTGGTGTTGTTCCTTTTAAAGACTTTGTAAGTATATTGTCTTTGTTCACCTCCAAGGAAAGAGAGAGAGAGAGAGAGAGAGAGAGAGAGAGAGAGAGAGAGAGAGAGAGAGAGAGAGAGAGAGAGAGAGAGAGACTTTTTCCTGAAGAGCTTTTGCTCTACAGACTAGAAATCTTTCTAGTTTCTTGGAACATATTCCGTCCAGAACTTGGAGGGAATACTAGGGACATATATGACATTATTAATGTAGATTAGTATAAAATGAATAAAAATTGAAAGGTGACGAAAACACAATATTTGTCATTCACAGATTTATTCATGATGAGCTCCACTATTACATTGTACCAACCGTGTGGCACACAATTGTACATAATTATTTTGTATATATTATGCTTGTATCTGCACTCTTCCCTCGCACTAAAAAGAGCCTGAGTGATCATGTCTCTGTTTTGCTCTGTAACATTGTCTGTCTCTCGAACAGGTCATGTCCTGTTGCCTTGAGGTTTTGTATATGAAGAAGAGTGTTCCTTAATAAAACTCAGTTGATTGCATCCTGCCTTGGAGTTCACAACTCCTCTCTCGGCCCGTCACTCCGGGGTCACCAATGTGACGGGCCGAGAGAGGAGTTGTGAACTCAAAGGCAGGATGCAATCAACTGAGTTTTATTAAGGAACACTCTTCTTTATATACAAAACCTCAAGGCAACAGGACATGACCTGTTCGAGAGACAGACAATGTTACAGAGCAAAACAGAGACATGATCATTCAGGTTCTTTTTAGTGCGAGGGAAGAGCGCAGATACAAGAATAATATATACAAAATAATTATGTACAATTGTGTGCCACACGGTTGGTACATGGCAAAGGCCCATTTTCTCCATTTCGGCGAACGTCTTTTTGGCGGCTGCCAATCGTTCCGGTGCCAGACGTCTGAATTTTGCGAAGACTGAGGGTCCCGTCGTCTTGATATGGTGATAAATACCATGCTTGGCAGGAACCGTGGGCGTTTGGCGAAGTTCTGGACCGAAAACTTCCGGGTACGACTGGGACTAAGGACCACTCCTAAAGATGCCCTCGACGTCTCGGCAGCTGAAATGGTGTATGGCGACCCGTTGGTCGTCCCTGCCGAATTTTTTCCTTCTACAACCTCCTCCGACGATCTCCAGCGCATACGTCACGTCGTGGGAAAATTTACTCCGTGCCGCCAGACTTAAAAGCCCCCAGCGAAGCATCACATACCAACAGACTTGCACTCTGCAACGCACGTCTTCCTGCGCAACGACACTAGCAAGCCACCACTAACGCCCCCTTACACGGGCCCTTTCCTTGTGATCCGACGCAGTCCGAAAGCATTCCTACTAAACATTCGGGGCAAAGAAGACTGGGTCTCCATTGATCGTCTAAAACCTGCTTATCTTCTGCCAGATGACCCGCCTACAGTTCGCCTCTCTAGATCAGGGCGCCCTATTTAACATGTACAGTATGTCATTTTTAGGGGGGGAGCCATGTACCAACCGTGTGGCACACAATTGTACATAATTATTTTGTATATATTATGCTTGTATATGCGCTCTTCAATCGCACTAAAAAGAACCTGAATGATCATGTCTCTGTTTTGCTCTGTAACATTGTCTGTCTCTCGAACAGGTCATGTCCTGTTGCCTTGAGGTTTTGTATATAAAGAAGAGTGTTCCTTAAAACTCAGTTGATTGCATCCTGCCTTTGAGTTCACAACTCCTCTCTCGGCCCGTCACAACATATTACCTACCATCACTTCAACCATCTCCGTCAAAATCACTTAAATAGATTGTGCTTTCATTAATAGATAATAGACAATGTTTAGAGTGAATCTTCACACATTCAAGATTTGCAATATTTTGATAAGAATATGTCATGATATAAGTCAAACACTACTTAGGTAGTTAAAAATATTAATTGTATATGAATGATTACAAAAAAGAAAAGTTTCCAAAATAGATATAATAGAAGAGAACAAACAGTAGAATGAACATTATAAAATTTTTCAAATACAATAGATTTCTGTGAAAAGATTTAATTGTTCGCTAACAATTAAATGTATATATATATATATATATATATATATATATATATATATATATATATATATATATATATATATATATATATATATATATATATATATATATATATATATATATATATATATATATATATAAAATCACATTCCAATCAAGAAATGACCTTAATGATGTAAAAGTTATCTAATCATTATCAGAAGTTGGTTAAACCTGAATCATTTAGTGACAGATTATAAATTAGAATTTGGTGATTAACATTTCGAGACATTTGTTTCACAAATAAAGGATCAGATGATATTGCACTTCTTCTCTTTCTTTTTAGTTGACGATAACATTACCACACGTGTGAGTAGTGCACTCTCGATATTATGGAACATCTGTGCATCAGTCCTCCTACCGAGCAAAGAAGAAAACACTATTATGAAATAGACTTTGGTTGTTTGCAATGACTCAGCAATAAAAGCTAACGAAAAATGGCATAGGATATGATGAGGAAATCTTTATTCCAAATAGAAAGAAATAATAATGATAGAGAAAGAAAGGAGAAGATGAATATGACGAGAATTGAAGGAAGTGAGGGAAGAATTGAAGAGAACATTAAATACTGATATTCAAACAAACATAATCAGGTATTCTAATCAAATGATAATGATCAGAATAATAAGAAAAAGTGAAGAAAATAATGAGGTGGAAATTGCTCTACACATCAACACCTCTCTATCATCCACACAACGACATTCTCTGGAAATGTCTCTGATTCCATTAATGAAGATACAAAGGAATATCAAGTGATCGAATGAGGAAAAGAAAAAAAAAATAATAAGAAACAAATCATAGACCAAAACCAAAAGAAAAATAGTTTTGAAACTTGGCTTATCATGAATACAGATTAGTTATCTAGGCTCATCACCTGCTCAAAGGTTTAGAACGTTGGTTAAGAGAGCCTTATTGCCTTATTTTATGTTTGGGTTCCCCCAGGTCCCTCAGTGTGAGGCACCTCGTATATCCACCAGAGTGTTGCTAATGCATCTTCCGGTGTATTTTGCATCTTCCAGTCTTGGATGGTCTGGAATGCATCTTAGGTATTTATCGAGCTTATTCTTAAACACATCTACGCTCACTCCTGATATGTTTCTTAGATGACCTGGCAGCACATTAAATAGTCGCTGCATTATGGATGCTGGTGCGTAGTGGAGAGAGAGAGAGAGAGAGAGAGAGAGAGAGATGATGCCTAAATATCGTGATGATCATTAACAATTAGACCTATGATATAAAAAACTACCCGATTTTATAGAATAAATCAGTTTTTTAGGCCCATGGTCTGCTTAAAGGAGAGAGAGAGAGAGAGAGAGAGAGAGAGAGAGAGAGAGAGAGAGAGAGAGAGAGAGATGCTGCCTAAATACAATGAAGACCATGAAAAATAAGGCCTATGATATGAAAAATTACCAGACCTAATAATAGAGACTACTTTTTAGGCCTAAGAGGAATGTTAAAAGAGAGAGAGAGAGAGAGAGAGAGAGAGAGAGAGAGAGAGAGAGAGAGAGAGAGATAAAAATCGTAATATACAGATGAAGAAGGAGAAGAAAAAAAAGAAGCAAACTCACCATTGAACACCCAAACTACATCCGGTGAATTTCTTTGCCTTAAGATCCATCTCTCTAACTAAGGCTTCGTCATCTGGTCGTTCATCTTCTCGGAAACAGATGCAGTCTTCCACCCTGACTCCCTTCAAGGAGTTCATCATTGGGAAGAGGAAATCCCGAGGACTCCTCCTCTTCTTGGAACACCGAGGAAAGTAGATTGAATAGAAGGATCTGATGGGAAGAAGAAGAAGGAAAAGAAGAAAAATCTTATGAAATGAAAGGAAAGGAAAAGAAGAAGAAAGGAAATGATGTCAACCATATTTTTAATTATTGTTTTATTGACATCTTCTTTTGTTAAGATGAACAAGTGCATTCAGACACACACACACACACGAACAAACACACACACACACACACACACACACACACACCTTCAAGTACACAGTATTGCAATTAATTTTCAATGATCCCAAATAGGATATGAATTGAAAATAAAAATGAATATTTAAGTAACATTTGAAAAGTGTATAAATTGATAAACTTATTTCTATTTCTATAATAATTAATAATTGATTATTTCTATTAATAGGCCTATGTGATTTTTCTTTCTCCAAATCTCATGTCGATTTAAAGTCTTAATCAAAATAAATTTTTCTGTTCAACAAATTACTATGATAATTATATGGTCTCTCTCTCTCTCTCTCTCTCTCTCTCTCTCTCTCTCTCTCTCTCTCTCTCTCTCTCTCTAGGGAATGATGTCTCTTCACCTCCTTGCATCTTGTGGTTGCAATGCCCGAAGGATGTCCCCAACCTTCTCGATGTCTTCTTCCTGGACATCGCTGACAAAGACAATGACAATTGGATCCTGCTTCAAGAAAGGAATTGGGTGACTGGCGCTGCTGATATCCTTGACACTAAAGTGAATCCCTGAAAGAGAAAAAAGGTTTAAAAAGAAGAAGAAGAAGAAGAAAAACACCAACAACAACAACAACATTGAGGAAAATGAAAATCACAACCAAGCATTTTCTATTTGTTTCTTCCGTAAGATTTTAAAGGAAAAGACCAAATGGGAATAATGATAACTGAAACAACGAATTTAGAGACGAAATCACTAAAGTTAGGAGCTATGGGTTTGCGTTGATATGCGTGTGTGTGCAAGTTAATCTATGTGCGTGCGTGGGTCAATGTGTGTGTGCATGCGTGAGTCAATGTGTGTGTGCGTGCGTGAGTCAATGTCTGTGTGTGCATTAGTTAATGTGTGTGTGTGTGAGTCAATGTGTGTGCACGCAAGGATTGTAGTTTATATCATATTAAGGGATGACATCAGTCTCCTCATGATACACTCGCATAGAGCATTGTATAAAGAAACTCAGCCAATAATAACTCAGCTTTATTGAAATATCACAATATTATTGGTCGAGAAAAACCTTTTCCCGTCCCTTTCGGTGATTGATTGTTGAGATCAAATGACTCCGCCCACATTTTTTGTAGAGAATCAATCAACGCAGAAAGGAGGCGGAGTCAGGAGGAGCCTTGTTGGATTATCACTGTTCCCGATTCTGGTTTCCTTTTCATTACCATCATGATGATTACTATTCATTACTGTCACCATCATTAATATCATTATTTGTAAAATCAATAGTGACTATAGTGATGTAGTAATGTCACCTTTAAACTGAATCATTTCCATTAAATTTAAGAAAAATTAAAGAAAACTTAGCATCGAAAGCTTTTAAATTACTTCAGATCAGATGAAAACAATATTGTCCTATTTAAGAAAAATAAAAATTCATTGAGCCTCGAATATAATGTTCTAAATTTATACAGCAATAATGATAATAATAATGATAGTTACAATAATGGAAATATTGATAATAACGATATTAACTGAACGAATGACAGGAATGGGATAAGGGGAAGAAGGCGAGATATCATAAAGTCCCTCAGAGGAAAGGAAGACAGAATATCTGTCGTCCTTCATTTATAACTCACCTAAATGTCCGATCTCTTTTGTCCTTTGTAAAGATCGACAGAAGGCGTCGAGGCTGACTTGGTCTGGAAGCCAAACAAACAGGTCCTTCACATTTCGAGAGATTTGAAACGTTGGGTTCCAGATGCCTCTGTAAATCTCACAACTGTTCCAAAGAGAAGAAAAGAAAGAAATAATTATTAGATTCGATCGGGAATTTTATTAAGTGCAATGATGATGATGATTAAGATGATTAAAGAGACAATGACGATGATAATGATGATGATGATGATGATGATAAGAATGAAAAGTAAAAAGGAATAATTTGGTGGAATGTTGAAATTTATATCATCTATAAATGAGAAGGAAAGTAAATTTGAGACTTTTTTTATAATGAATCTAATGATGACCGTGATGATGATGATGATGATGATGATGATGATACTAGTAATATAAAGGATATATACTATGAGACTCAAGTTGAGGATTGTGGCAAAATTTGTAGCCTAATTGTTCATGTCTGTCTTCATTTCTCTTTAAAACTACGCTTAACATACATACAAACATACATATCTATCTATCTATATATAAATATATATATATATATATATATATATATATATATATATATATATATATATATATATATATATATATATATATATATATATATATATATATATATATATATATATATATATATGTGTGTGTGTATATATATATATATATATATATATATATATATATATATATATATATATATATATATATATATATATATATATATATATATATATATATATATATATATATGTGTGTGTGTGTATATATATAAATATATATATATATATATATATATATATATATATATATATATATATATATATATATATATATATATATATATATGTGTGTGTGTGTGTGTGTGTGTGTGTTTATGTATGTATCACTATCTTTTTCATAAAGATATTTGATGATATTAGTTAAGAAGTAGGCTGATATTCAGAATAACTATCAGAAAAGCAAAGGAAAAGGCAAAACTTACTCATTGCTGAGTAGACTTTTGATTGACTCTGTTTCCTCTGCGTTAATAGACGTAAATTCTCTAAGGCTGCGATGAAGGGATATTACTCTTGGGTAAACCTGGTGTCGCAAGAGATGTTTGGTTAGTACATCGAAGCCCGAGATACTTTCTTTGAGGTCTATAAAAATTCTAATTTTATCTCTGTTTGGGAGAGGAGGATCAGTGGCTGCAAGGAGGGTGATGTAAGACTCGAATGATGAGTCAGTGATTTTAGTGTTGTCATCAATCAAGTGAAACCTCTGCGCTATCCAGCGTGCAACCTTGTCACTGCACTTTATGTTGTGCATGACTTTCAAGACTGAGTCTTTGTCCTCCAATCCTGACTCCTCCAGGAGTTTCAGGGTCTCAATCTTGGTTGCCAGTGGCACCTCCACTTCCCTCACGTGGAAAATGCTTAGTGTCTGGATAAGTAAATTTTGATACTTCTCTAGAGAGTCAGGGAGAGAGCCCCCATGCAGCTCTTTCACAAAGTCTGTCACTGATGTAGTTTTTGTTGACTTAAGAGAAGCAAGCATTTTAATTTGGATTTGTAATGGGATGCTGGTTTGATATAATTCATCACTCCACTCTTGTATTGCCAATCGATCCACATCTGGGCAGGTCACTTGTTTATAGATGTTGTAACCTCCCATGAACTCCATGAAACCCTTATGAGGGAAAGTGTAATAGGAGTTGTTGAAGGAGGTGACTTTCTTTAGGAAGGCTCCAGCCAGCTCTTCTATTGGTACTCCCAAACGAAGACATAGAGCAGTCAATCTTTGATAGACCGAA
>NC_090758.1:36488186-36500686 GCF_036898095.1 Palaemon carinicauda
TAGTGTCGATGCAAGGGAACTCTCTGTATTAAAAGGAAAATGTCTTCTATGCATTTCATTTAGTGAGACAGCAAGCCTTGAAACGGCGCTCTTTAAGCTAGTGACGTCATTCTCTGGGAGAAAAATTACTTGCATACGCACTTCAACAACTACGTTACTCGATGTAATAAAAAAAGTCTTCTTGTCTTTCAACTAAAGTGCCATATTTAAAATCTATACTTTTAGTTTTAGAGCTCATCCCACACGAGAAAAATGTCTGAGCGAACAATATCACTCCCAACAACAAAAACTTCATCTTGGAAACCTGTAACGAGAAAAATATATGTAATTACTCCTGTATTAAGAAGAAAAACTGTTAACATATAATGTAATAAAAAAAATAGAAAATCTTTCCCTCACTTCTTTCCCTCTTATTTTAATTTCTTATGTGACCCAATGGTACGATTCTCTCATCCGTGGGTTGGGATACGTTTTGAACTCTAAACCTATTGGCCGTTAATGTTTCCAAAATGTTAAATGGGCCTTCAAACTTAGGTGTTAGTTTATAATTGAATCCTTTACGTACATTTACCTGTATGTATACATTATCACTCACGGTATATGTTTTAGTTAGCTTTATTATTATTATTATTATTACTATCCAAGCTACAATCCTAGTTGGAAAAGCAAGATGCTATAAGCCCAGGGGCTCCAACAGGGAAAAATAGCCCAGTGAGGAAAGGAAATAAGGAAATAAATAAATGAAGAGAACAAATTAACAATAAATCATTCTAAAATAAGAAACAACGTCAAAACAGACATGTCATATAATAAACTATCAACAACATCAAAAACAAATATGTCATAAATAAACTATAAAAAGACTATGTCCGCCTGGTCAACAAAAAGCATTTGCTCCAACTTTGAACTTTTGAAGTTCTACTGATTCAACCACCCGATTAGGAAGATCATTCCACAACTTGGTCACAGCTGGAATCAAACTTCTAGAGTACTGCGTAGTATTGAGCCTCGTGATGGAGAAGGCCCGGCTATTAGAATTAACTGCCTGCCTAGTATTACCAACAGGATAGAATTGTCCAGGGAGATCTGAATTTAAAGGATGGTCAGAGTTGTGAAAAATCTTATGCAACATACATAATGAACTAATTGAACGACGGTGCCAGAGATTAATATCTAGATCAGGAATAAGAAATTTAATAGACCGTAAGTTTCTGTCCAACAAATTAAGATGAGAATCAGCAGCTGAAGACCAGACAGGAGAACAATACTCAAAACAAGGTAGAATGAAAGAATTAAAACATTTCTTCAGAATAGATTGATCACCGAAAATCTTGAAAGACTTTCTCAATAAGCCTATTTTTTGTGAAATTGAAGAAGACACAGACCTTATATGTTTCTCAAAAGTAAATTTACTGTCGAGAATCACACCTAAAATTTTGAAAGAGTCATACATATCTAAAGAAACATTATCAATACTGAGATCCGAATGTTGAGGAACCACCGTCCTTGACCTACTTACAATCATACTTTGAGTTTTGTTAGGATTCAACTTCATACCCCATAATTTGCTAATTCTAGCTAAATCTCTATTAAGGGATTCACCAACCCTAGATCTACATTCAGGGGATGGAATTGATGCAAAGAGAGTTGCATCATCTGCATATGCAACAAGCTTGTTTTCTAGGCCAAACCACATGTCATGTGTATATAGTATGAAAAGTAATGGGCCAAGAACACTACCCTGTGGAACACCGGATATCATATTCCTATAATCACTATGGTGCCCATCAACAACAACTCTTTGAGATCTATTACTTAAAAAATCAGTAATAATGCTAAGAAACGACCCACCCACTCCCAACTGTTTCAGTTTGAAAACAAGGGCCTCATGATTAACACGGTCAAAGGCAGCACTAAAATCAAGGCCAATCATACGAACTTCCCGACCACAATCAAGGGATTTCTGTACAGCATTGGAGATTGTAAGAAGGGCATCACATGCTCCAAGGCCTTTACGAAAACCAAATTGCAAACTAGGGAGTAGATGATTACCTTCAGCAAACCTATTAAGACGTTTTGCCAGAAGACGTTCAAAAACTTTAGATAATATGGGAGTTATGGAAATTGGGCGGTAATCAGTGGGACTTGAGCTACCACAAACACATTTACATAGAGGAGTAACATTACCAATTCTCCAACTAGTGCTAAAAGCTCCTCTTCTTGCTAACTTGCGCAAAATAACAGATAACTTTGGAGCTAAGAAATCTGCTGTCTTTATAAAAAACAAAGGAAAAATACCATTTGGGTCTACACCTCCATAAGCATCAAGGTCCATCAACAGAGCTTTAATCTCACGAGATCGAAAAGCTAAACTAGTTAGTTTAGCCTCAGGAAAACAGGAATGAGGAAGTTCAAGTTTTTCATTACTCTGTTTACTGTCAAAAACATCAGCCAAAAGGGTTGCCTTTTCCTTTGGACAGTGAGTGACTGAGCCATCTGGTTTAAGTAAAGGAGGAACTGTTGCATCTACACCAAAGAGTACAGATTTAAGGGTAGACCACCATTTATGTTCCTGAGTTGTACCAGAAAGTGTTTCTTTTATGGTTAAATTGTACTCCTTTTCAGTTGAGGCATAAACTCTCTGAGCAAAAGCTCGAAGCTGAGTATAGTTGTTCCAGGTCAAATCTGATCTGTTACCCTTCCAAAGTTGATAGGCCTCCTGCTTCTCCAAAAAAGCACGTCTACAATCATCATTGAACCACGGTTTGTCCTTCACTCGGTACCTTAGCACACGAGAAGGGATACGCCTATCAATTATGTTGACTAGATTCTCATTCAAAGGGACAACAGGATCTACACTATTATATAATTGTGACCAAGAAGCTCAGATGAGTGATTCTTCTAAATTCTTTCGAAGGATATCATATCGACTTATACTTGCATTTATACATTCTTTTAAAGGATTTGATAGATTAGTTGTAGGCTTTAATACATGGAAAGGCGTTCTAACTGGGGTACCATACAATGCTTCGTGCGGTGACATTTTAATTGATATATGATATGAATTATTCAGAGCACTCAGTACCGCAGGTATTGCAATATCCCAGTTGGGGTCTGATCCCCCTAGTGTTACTCTTAATATATTTAAAACCTTCCTATTTGCTCTTTCCACTAGCCCATTCGACTCTGGGTGATATATCAGGGTATTTATTTTCTTTATGCTAAGGAATTCACACAATGAGGTAAGAAAGTGATTAAATTCTCCACCCAAGTCTAAGATTATCACGTGTGGAATTCCAGGTTTACAAATGTAACAGTCGTAAAACTTCCTAGAGCATTCAATCGCAGTTTTAGTTTTAAGCGCTATTAGTTCTCTATATCGAGTTAAAGCATCTACAATTACTAAGAGGTGCTTATTTCCTCTGTCTGACTCGTAAAATCCTGTTAATAAATCTAAATGGATCCTTTCAAAGGGTTTATTGGGCACGGGATAAGCCCCTAGGCTGACATGTGTTTTCGTATGCCCTTTGTTTTCCTGACATGTGCAACAATTAGCTATGTTTTTTTATATCTGTAAGCATCTTAAGCCAATAAAACAATGGTTTGGCTTTCTGTGACATTATGGAGAACCCCGGGTGTCCATGCAATGGATTTGCATGCAACCAATTTAGGACAGTGGAAATAAGTAAGATTGGTACTACTACCTGGTCGTTTGTTACATGTGGTGTATTGCGGGTTTTCCTTGTCACGGTCCTACACAGAATATTGTCATTGATTATATAATTCTGCTGCTTGTACTTTGTATATTCCTTTTCTATATGATTGCCATTCAAAGCATTTATAATTTTTTCAAATTTCTGATCTTTTCTTTGCTGAGTCTGTAATATTTCAGCACTGCAGCCCAAATCTTCTTGTTCAGATATCGTTTTAACAATAGGCATGGCTGTTGATATATCTATCAATTCAGCTAAAGGCTACGTACAAGATGACACGGGGTTACGTGATAATGCATCAGCAATGATATTTCCTTTCCCAGGTAAAAACCCGATTCTCGCGACAAAGTCTTGAATGATCAAATGCCACCGAGTTCGTTTGGGGCTGTGGTTGAAGCCTTTAAAGAAGTCGGTTAGTGGTTTATGATCAGTAAGAACCTTAACGGGATAACCGTACATTATGAACTTAAAATGCACTAGTGAATTAACAATAGCTAGCCCTTCCTTGTCTATTACTGCATACTTACTTTCGGAAGTTCTCAGTTTTCGAGAATAAAAAGCTATCGGGAAAAATTGTTTTTCATATTGCTGAAGCAATACCCCACCTACTCCTAAGTCTGAGGCGTCTGTTGCAATGAAAAATTCCTTACCGAAGTCAGGAAATTTTAGGATAGGAGAACTACACAGTTCATCTTTCAAGGTATTAAACGCCTGTTGGTGCTGCTCAGATCATATGAAATCTACGCCCTTCTTCGTAAGATCATTTAAGGGAGCGGCTATTATTGAATAATTGCATATAAAACGCCTGTAATATCCACTACAACCCAGATATTGCTGTATTCCCTTGACATTAGTAGATATCGGAAAGTTACGGATAGCCGACACCTTATCATGGACTACTTTAAGACCTTGGCTTGACACCATAAAACCCAAATAAACTAATTCTGTTTTGAAAAATTCACACTTACTAATC
The DNA here is from genome assembly GCF_036898095.1 of Palaemon carinicauda. Classification (NCBI taxonomy): domain Eukaryota; kingdom Metazoa; phylum Arthropoda; class Malacostraca; order Decapoda; family Palaemonidae; genus Palaemon; species Palaemon carinicauda. The sequence continues at coordinate 36,492,873 of NC_090758.1, forward strand.
TTTACCCTTAAGTTATGTTGTCTTAGTCTCTGTAGTACTAGTTCTAATTTACGTAGATATTCTTCTAAGGTGTTGGAAAAGATTACAAGGTCGTCCATATAGGCATGCAATATATCCTCTAGCAAGTCTCCAAACACTATGTTAATCATTCTTGTAAATGTTATGGGAGCACAACGTAAACCAAAAGGCATCCGTAAAAATTCATAATATCCCCTGGCTGTGCTGAAGGCTGTGTATGGGATACTATTTTCTTCTAATGATATCTGGTGAAAGCCTTTAAGTAAGTCCAAACTGGTAAAATATTTATTCTGACCTAACATAGATAAAATATTGTCAGTACATGGCACTGGGAATCGATCAGGGATCGTCTCCTCGTGTAGGTGACGGAAGTCTACGCAGATACCCGATGTTTGATCTTTTTTCGGTACAACTATTAATGGAAAATTATAAGGGCTGTCCGATTTCCTAATGACTCCTTCTTCTAGCATTTTACCTACTTCATCATTTATTTCATTCTGGAATTTCATAGGGAGTCTCTACGAGGGTATATAGATAATTTTCTTCTTGTCCTTTAACCTTATTTGATGCTCGATCACATCTGTTTTTCCTAAGGATCCATCCGTAGTGGAAAAAACATCAGGATATTCAGTTAAAAGTCGAAAAAATTTCTGCTGAATTTCTTCGTCTTGAATGTCTTTATTGATTTTATTTTAAATAGATTGCAAAAGGGATTCATCCGCAACTGATTGAGCGTGATTGATTTCAGCAACGTTAAGAATACGATGTTTTTAAACTTCTACATCCAAGATATGTTGATTTTTGTGAATTACTAAAGTGGTATTTAAATGATTCAGACTTCAATATTATATTGTTGATGTGATCCTTCTGTATAAATAGCTTGTGTGACAGACAATCCGTTAGTTTTCAAAGTGTCGGAAAGGATTGATATTTCAGATCCCGGTAACGTTTTCTTTACTTGCACTATTAAATTTGAAGGTACATTTGGCTCGATAGATTGCGTGCAAGATGATATTACGAGTGAACGAGAATTCTGTTGGGTCGCGTATATTATTTCTTTATTAGTTATTGGTTCTTCAACTTACGTCACTGTTTCATTTGTCGTTTCCTTTTTATCCAAAACTGATTTTAAGGTATTAGAAGATCTATAGAATTTTCCTTTGATATACACGCCGTGCTTGGCAGGGGCTAAGATAATGTTTTGATTTCCCATAGATGGGTATCTTATAATTACAGCTGGATACATATCAATGTTTTGTACAACAACAAATGTATCGGCAAATGTGCGCTTACCGACCTTGAACTGAACATGAGTTATGCCTATTACATTTAATTCATTATTTCCTATACCCGAGAGTCTCACTCCGGATTTTTCTATTGGAAAGCTCGAAAACAACAAATGATGTGTCCTTAAATCCATGATATTACGTGAATACCAGAGTAAAAAAATAATGTAAGTGATCTGTGTTCTAAATTTACAGCATATAATGTTGGTCGTAACTCATTTTGGCTTGTTATTGTATGAATTTGTTGCAAATCTACGGGAGCATGCACTGATTTACTTAATTCGGCCATGTGTTTCATAGGAAAATCTATTGCCTTACAATGACCTGATAAAACATTAAATTGATGATTCAATACTACTGATGTTGACATGAATGACATTGACCCAACATCACTCTCTTCCCCACTGGAGTTAATTATGTGGTATTTGCTTTGCTCTGCACATTCTGAAAATTAGTCTGACCTTGCTAGGTCTGGTTTGACGACCCAGGCTCAGCGTATTCGAAGAACTGTTTGTTTGTTTCGGATTCTGAACTACATTGACGTTTGGCTGTTTCTTCTTATTGTTAAAATGAGGATTTTTCTTTTCATTTCCATATGGAACTGACTGTGGAATTGACTGTGTATTTTTAGGATTTTGTTGTGTCTTACGCGAGTAGCACTGACTATATAAATGAGTCGAACTATTATGTATCGAACAGAATTTCGTTCTGCAATCCGCGATCAAGTGACCTTGACGTTTGCAATTATAACACGTCATTCCTGCAACTTGACTATTATTAACTACATTTACTTGTTGTGGCTTTGTTTTATTTTTTGCAAAAACTTGGGTTAACACGGGATCAAGGTCAGGACACTTAGACATGTGTTTCTTTATCTGTTTATATACATCCAATTCCGTACTTGCAGGGGTTAACTTTTTATCAAATCATCGCAATAAAGCTTCAGGCAACATAAGTGTCAAGCAAGTTAAATACATTAATCGTAAAAAATCTTTCAGAGAGATGTTATATCTAGTAACCCAAGTGGAATTACCTAAAATATCTTGATATTCATTAAGCCTATTATTATTATTATTATTATTATTATTATTATAATTATTATTATTTATTATTATTATTATTATTATTATTACTTGCTAAGCTACAACCCTAGTTGGGAAAAGCAAGATGCTATAAGCCCAGGGGCCCCAACAGGGAAAATAGCCCAGTGAGGAAAGGAAACAAGAAAAAATAATATATTTTAAGAACAATGACATTTAAATAAATATTTCCTATATAAACTATGAAAACTTTAACAAAACAAGAGGAAGAGAAACGAGATAGAATAGTGAGCCCGAGTGTACCCTCAAGCAAGAGAACTCTAACCCAAGACAGTGGAAGACCATGGTACAAAGGCTATGGCACTACCCAAGACTAGAGAACAATGGTTTGATTTTGGAGTGTCCTTCTCCTAGAAGAGCTATGAGGGCTGCTCTCTCAATAACATTAAGCCGAGTCATAGTGGCTTGATTAAGAGTATTTCTTAATGTTAAAACTACATCCAGGGCTTCTTTACTACCATAGACCGCATGTAGCCTAACTTTGAAATCATCCCAGGTAACTGCTTCTTGAAAGGAAACACCCCTTAAATACGCACTCGCATCTCCTTTAGAAAAGTCTAAAAAACTTTTAGCTTCTTGTAATTTTACAAAAGGGTCTACGATTTGTTTGGCATTTAAATGGTATCGACGGATGAAATCCATGACTCCACATTCTGAGGCAAGAACCCATTAACCCGACCCTGAAAAGGAAGGATTGCAGATCGAGCATTTACAAGTGCCACAATAGGAAGGGGATTACCCTGTCCTGCTGTTGGGTTACTCGGTCAGGGGCTGGGCTCACAGGGGGCGTTATGTTTACGGTATTTCTTTTCCTATCTCTATGACCCCTTGCAATCCTATCAAAATATCTATATGGATACAGACGTCCACTGCGTAAACGCATAAGCACTAAATGGTAAAGGTTAAAACAAAATTCCCCAAAACAATGATACTAATACATAGATATTTCCTGAGAACTTCTGAAAGAAAACGGAATTAGCACAGAGAGAAAAAAAAATTCTAGACGAGAAGTCGGAGTTGAACATAGTTTCCTTTAATGAAAGGAAATTGAAGATTAGAAAACAACTCACCCCAGTAATAATGGACTATCGACTCGTGGTAACTACACCTCACTGCTCAATACTAAAATGAATAAGAAAATTGTACTTAGCTTCGGTTTATATGGCGTTGTGTGATGTCGTCATTTCCTCTCTCTCTCTTGATGTTTGGGTGAATGTTTTCGGTCCGATTTCCTCTCTCTCTCTTGATGTTTGGGTGAATGTTTTCGGTCCGATTTCCGTTGAATGTAGTGCTTCCTGGATATGTTTCTTCAATATTTTGTAAACGTTGAATGTCAGTCCTTGGTTTACTTAGGATGTTGATTGAAGATCCAGTTCATCAGTTTGTATAACATTCATTTGCTGGTATTAAATGTTTCATTTCTTCGGTGGACTATGATACTTAGTCAAAATGTAGATTCATTACTGTTGATTTCTTGAAGATCTTTCTCTGGTTTTTAGAGTTTTATTCGCTGGTTCTTGAAGATCTTTCTCTGGTTCTTAGTGTTTTATTCGCTGGTTCTTGAAGATCTTTCTCTGGTTCTTAGAGTTTTACCGCTGCCACCATTTATTAGTGTGCTACTGTAGTTAACACACATTTGGGTTCTCTTCAAATGTCATCTTGGTATGTTACATCTTCAAGTAAAGTCTAAGTAAGTTAACTTTAAAATAGTTTATTCTTTAAGAACAGGGTTAACATCTCTATCACAGGAGTATAGTTGGTTTGGTTGGATGACCATTCCGTATGACATCGCAGAGTAAACTGATACAAATATCCATATGCATGTTAAAGTTATTTCAGCACTTAATAATTTATGTAAACACAACATTAATACCGGAAGATACTCAGTTCCGTTCTCACAGGCAACCTTTCTCACGGACTGGGTTAGTGTTTACTCTTCATGAAAAATGTTACATTGTTGAGGTTTGGTATTTGAATCCTGCATGATATGACTACAGCACTTCTCACACTCGCTTCTACTTCCACAGGGACCTATTAGGTCATGTGTTTTAAACATGTAATATATAATTATTACATATGTACGCGTATGTTAACAAAATCAGACCAAAATTGAAACACTAAAGAAGGAAAGAAGCATCAAATTGATAAGAAGAAGATTTGGAATACAGGGCCAACAAAAGTTTTCTTTAAAATATAAAAATAGAAATATCTACAATGAAGTTGGAGTGATAAAATATACAATAGTGATTGATTGATATGAGGTTTTCTGGCTTCCCAATATACAATAGTGATATGAGAAATAGCTTCATTAATAGAAATAACGAAACACCAGAGCCGGTACCAAACTTAACAGTAGGACAAATAAAGAAAGCATTAAAAGGCATAAAAAGAATAAAATCGCTGGAGATGGCCTAACGGTTGAGTTAATAATAGATGGATGAAACTTCATAACAGTAAAACTGCTTGACCTCCACACCAAATGTCTACAAAAATTATCTATACCTACAGATTGGGAAAACTTTATCATTAAACTAATTCACAGAAAGGGAGACACGGAAGACCTGAAAAATTATCGGCCAATAACTCTACTTTCCGTAATATGTAAAAGATTTATTTGATATTAGGCCGAATAAAAACACAGCTAGACTAATCAACCAAGAGAGCAGGCAGTCTTTAAAAGTTGGTATTCAACAACTGACTATATCCATGTAATTAACCAACTAAAGGAAAAATCATCTGAGTATGGAAAAACTACTAGGTTTGGCATTTACAGACTATAGGAAAGCTTTTAATTCTGTCTAAACCTCGGAAGTAATAAAAGCCTTTAAAAAACAATGAATAAAATAAATTTATGTTAGAACACTTTTATTCTAATAATACTCAATGCTAGTGAGAAAATTCGGATTAAGATAGAAGCTAGACAGGAAGACCCCTTCTCTCTTGAATTTTTCCTAACATGTTTAGATGTTTTAATGGCTATGCATACTTAGGATAGATAGTAAATTTTATCTCAAGACATAATAATGAAATGAAAAGAAGGATAAGCATTGTATCAGAATGAAAGAAAAAGGAATGTGGATGGGCAGGACATATAATGACAATGAAAAACATTGAGAATAAGAGAATGGTTCCCTAGAGATTGTAAAAGAACAGGAGAAAGGGAAGTTTACAGACGTGGACAAGCGCAGAAAGGCCATAGGCAGACGCATTTGGAAGGACTTTCTGAAGACTTTGTCGTGCAGTTGTTGTTGTTATTATTATTATTATTATTATTATTATTATTATTATTATTATTATTATTATTATTATTATTATTATTAGCTAAGCTACAACCCATGTTGAAATAGCAAGATGATATGAGCCCAACGGCCCCTGATAGGGAAAAATAGCCCAGTGAGGATAGGAGATAAGGAAATAAATAAACATGAAAAGAATAACCATAAAATATTATACAAACAATAACAAATTCAAAACATATATATCATATATAAATTATAAAAAGACTTATATCAGTCTGTTCAACATAAAAACATTTGTTACAACTTTGAACTTTGGAAATTCTACAGATTCAACCTCCTGATTAGGAATATTACTCCATAACTTGGTTACATCTGGAATAAAACTTCTAGAATAATGTGTAGTATTGAGCATCATGATGGGGGAGGCCTGAGTATTGAAATAAACTGCATGCATAGAATTACGAACAGAATGGAACTCTCCGGGAAGATCTAGATGTAAAGGATCATCAAAAATATGAAAACTCTAATGAAACTTGCATAACGAAAAAATTGAACGATGGGGCCAGAGATTATTGTATAGATCAGAATTAAGAGATTTAATAAACCGTAAGTTCCTGTCCAAGGTCCTTTAATGGGGGAGGTTGGCTCATCAGCCAGCGAAAATATGTTCCCTCTGCGCATGACGTCACACTTCGAGTACTCTTCTTGACAACATTGGCTGATAGGTATACATAGTAAGACGATACAAGGATACCTTTCCAAAATAAAAATACTTAATATTCATTTTCATTGTTTTTTTACTTAAAGCTCAGATTATTATGACAGATCTTATATCAAAGTTTAATAATAATCCGATACTTCTAAAAATAGTCATAGGGTAGAGAGGTATCTTTCAAAAGAACACAAGTACTGTAATGTATTGACTGTCACTTATCCTTAACCAAAAAGGTATATCTTAACGTAGAGACAGTTGTCCTTGGTACTAAATCCTGCACAACGAGTTAAGGATTAACATAAAGAAAGATTTGTTGCTACAATGAACTCTCATTTTAATCCAAACCGAAAAAAGATGACAGTTTGAATTCAAGAGTCTTGATTCAATCTCCGTGTCATAATAAAAGAAATGTCATGACTGTTTTAGTATGTTATGTAACCCAATCATTGAGTGACAAGATAATATCAAACCCTTTTGGAATTTTTAAAGGCAATTAAATTTTGGATTTTTTCCCTCATTCCCAGCAGAGCACCAACAATTCTTTGTAGAGCACTTTTCTGGCTATCCAAACTCTCCCAAATGTATTACGAACCATTCATTCATTGTAGCTATAAAATCAGCAGTTTCCTTCCCATTGTTGCTCTCTAGTAAGCCTCTTTCTCCTAAAAAATACAATGCCTTAGCACATGGCTTTGACAGTAGCTGTGCAGCATACTTTATACTCTGTCTCTGTAAGCCAATAACATTGATATGCGTTTTGTTAATTCTATATTAAAAGGCATACTCTGATACGTTTTTCATTAGCATTTCATGGACACAGGCTTCAGATAGGCTATTTCCATTTTTCCATAAGAAACCCGTGATCCAAAAATGATTTTTAATTAAATTTACTATAATGGGAAGCATCAGAAAATATGGAGACATTCGTGTTAGTACATGGGTTTTTTTTTTTTTTTTTTTTTGAATCTGTGTTGAGAAGATTAATCTCGAATTCTTTCCAAACCCAAAAATTAGTAGGTCTAAGATCATGGTCAATTGCCAAAACGACAAATCCAGCTTTTTCAACATTCATAATAACATCAGTCAGTTTTTTATGCATAATAGGGTCACCATAATGGTAGTATATGGGTTGCTTCCAGCTTGCCGTCAAACCTCTTAACATAACCACTTAAACTTTATCATGAGGTTCATACATCCACTTACACCAATATTCATTTCATCAAATGAAATAACGGCAAGTTTTTCTATGTCTGTCATTGTTTCTGATTTTGACTTCACCTGTGACAGAATCGAATGCAAAATACCCGGCTCACATTTGAGATTTTGCGTTCGTTTGTTCAGAGTACTTTTTGATGGCTGAAGAAATCCTTTTTTAGTTTGCAAATATGAATAGCATTTGGTGCTCATGCTACTGAGAGGGAAAGCTAACAATATGTCTTCATCGTTCTATTGACTA
>NC_090758.1:36505686-36525686 GCF_036898095.1 Palaemon carinicauda
AAATTATTAAAATTCTGACCCAAAAAAATTTTTTTGAAGGGAAATAAAATCGAAAAAAAAAATGTAAAACAATATTTTAGCTAAAAAAATTTGATGATATTCAATCAAAAAAAAAGTAAACAAAATTTTCCGACAAATAAACATTTAGAGGAATCATTACTCTGTGATAGTTCCTTAGTACGTAGTAATTTTGAAAGAATTGGGAAAAAACGAAAAAATGGCAATCACCGGAAAATCGAACACATACCTATATATACGCCATATCTGGCTAAAAAAAAGATAGGCATGGGTAGCCAGATCATCTAGAAACACTTTCCAACACTATAAAAATATAAGTTTTGCGACACTACTTGCCAATTCCTTACGGTAACATGACTAAGCAAAAAAATGCAAAACAAATAAAAAGGGGCACTCGCGGAAAAATGGCTAACATTCTAATATACGGTATTTCAGAAAAAAGAAAATTCAGCCACGTGCTAGGCAAACCATCAAGGCACATTTTCCGACAAATAAACATCTAAATGAATAATTACTCTGTGATAGTTCCTTAGTACGTAGTAATTTTGAAAGAAATGGGAAAAAACGAAAAAATGGCAATCACAGGAAAATCGAACACATACCTATATATATGCCATATCTGGCTAAAAAAAGAAGATAGGCATGGGTAGCCAGATCATCTAGAAACACTTTCCAACACTATAAAATTATAAGTTTTACGACACTACTTGCCAATTCCTTACGGTAACATGACTAAGCAAAAAAATGCAAAACAAATAAAAAGGGGCACTCGTGGAAAAATGGCCATTCTAATATACGGCATTTCAGAAAAAAAAAATTTCAGCCACGTACTAGGCAAACCATCAATGCATATTTTCCGACAAATAAACATATAAATGAAATATTACTCTGTGATAGTTCCTTAGTATGTAGTAATTTTGAAAGAAATGGGAAAAAACGAAAAAATGGCAATCACAGGAAAATCGAACACATACTTATATATACGCCATATCTGGCTAAAAAAAAAATTGGCATGGGTAGCCAGATCATCTAGAAACACTTTCCAACACTATAAAAATATAAGTTTTGCGACACTACTTGCCAATTCCTTACGGTAACATGACTAAGCAAAAAAATGCAAAACAAATAAAAAGGGGCACTCGCGGAAAAATGCCCAACATTCTAATATACGGCATCTCAGATAAAAAAAAAAAGACATGCACGTGTTAGCCCAACCATCAAGGCACACTTTCTAACACATAAACATGAAAAAAAAATCAATAATATACGGCAATTCCTTACTACGTAGTAAATTTTTACAAATATTGAAAAAAAACAGAAATTGGCAACCGCAGTTAAATACCCAATATACCAATAACTACGTCGTATCTGACAAAAACAAAATCACGCATGGGTAGCCAGATCATCTAGACACACTTTCCAACATTAAAAAAGCAAAAGTTTTACGACACTATTTCGCAATATCTTACGGAAAAATGACTTGGCAAAAAAATGAAAAAAAATGAAAAAGGGACACTCGCGGTAAAATGCCCGACATTCTAATATACGACATCTCAGATAAAAAAAAAGACATGCACGTGTTAGCCCAACCATCAAGGCACACTTTATAACACATAAACATGAAAAAAAAATTAATAATATACGGCAATTCCTTACTACGTAGTAATTTTTACAAATATTGAAAAAAAAACAGAAATTGGTAACCGCAGTTAAATACCCAATATACCAATAACTACGTCGTATCTGACAAAAACAAAGACATGCATGGGTAGCCAGATCATCTAGACACACTTTCCAACACTAAACAAGCAAAGTTTTACGACACTATTTGGCAATATCTTACGGAAAAATGACTTGGCAAAAAAATGAAAAAAAATGAAAAAGGGGCACTCGCGGTAAAATGGTCCTCGTGGTGATGAACGACATTTTAACTAAAAAAAAAAAACATGCACATGGTAGCCAAACAATCCACCAAGACTTTCCACAACTGATAACCTATACAAGTTGCACCATTCTACGACAATTTCATAATACGTAATAACTTTGATAATTAAGCAAACTACCTTAGAAGGATAAACTCGGACGCGAACGACCCCGACGCGTCTCAGAAATCGGGGAAGGAGTACAGCTACAGCAATGCACATCTGGACACTACTAGAGCGTGTAGGGGAGACACCTCCTGCAGGTCGATCACCCACAAATTCAGTCACGGGGGTGAGTCACGTGAGAAAAACCTGTTTTTTTTTGACACTCGGGGTCGCAAACGACCCATCGTACCTATCCAGGGTTAAAAAGAAGAATTGAAGGAAAAATTTAATGTAAAGATGATTTAGAAAATACAATTTAACATCTCTATTTTGATCGTTCTCCTTAGATTCTGGTTTCATTTAAAACTTTATGTATATTTTTTTTCCCTAAGGAACCTTGTAGGCAGAAATGAGAATATGTATCTTATCTATTCGAGATCATTTTGATAAGGAGAACGTTCATAAAATTTGTTATATTTCTTCGAAGAATTGTTTCCATGTGGAATTTCACTGAAAATATATACTGGAAATTGATAGTAACTGTTTCTTCAGGATATAAGCCTGTTATAAAGAGAATGATTCTCAGCAGGTGCAGAGCTTTTAGTAAACAATAGGAAATTGTGAAATGTAAAATGTCTCTCTCTCAAAAAAGAATATTGCTTAATCAGACGGTCCTACCAGTAGTACTTATGCATCAGAAACTTATATCTTTACTAAAGAATTAGAACATTAGTTAATTACAACACGAAGATCTACGGAGAGAATGATAATGGGAATGACACGAATATATATATATATATATATATATATATATATATATATATATATATATATATATATATATATATATATATATATATATATATATATATATATATATATATATATATATATATATATATATATATATATATATATATATATATATATATATATATATATATATATATATAAATATATATATATATATATATATATATATATATATATATATATATATATATATATATATATATATATATATATATATATATATATATATATATATATATATATATATATATATATATATATATATATATATATATATATATATATATATATATATATATTGTACCAACCGTGTGTCAGACGACCGTACATGGTTCATTTTGTGCATGTGTCTTCGCTCTCACCTCGCACTAAAAAGAACCTGAAAAAACATCTCTTTTCCCCAATGGTAACGGAGTCGTTTTTTTAACAGGAAATTTCCTGTTGCCTTGAACTTTTGTATATAAAGGAGAGTGTTCAATAATAAACTCACTCAGTTGCTTTCAGCCTGCCTTTGAGTCACAACCTTCTCTCAGCCTGACACATTGGTGACCCCGGAGTGACCCGCTTCTCCCTCCTCCCCCGCCTTCTCACTGTTACTATGACGCCCTCAAAACATATCTTCTGCAGAAGTAATCTCCGTCGCCAGCCGCCCGAATAGCAAGGATTTCTAAGCTCTCTCAACAACCGTTGGGGGACCAAAGGGCTCCGCTCGCCCTCAGGGAAATAACCAGTATCACTCATCTGCAACCTGCCGCAAACGACTCACCTCGTGATGTGAACCTACTTCGTGCCCTTTGGGTAAGCCGCTTACCCGAACCTGTACGCGTTGCCATACCCGATGTCAACAGATTACCCATAAAGGACTTGATGACCAAAGTCGACGCCCTTATGGACACCCACTTCATGACCTTCATGACATCCATCAACGCCTCCACTCCTGACGAATTGGACACCTATTCAACTTCAACCGAAGCTGACGTGAATGCCGTAGGACACACACGCCTATGAAATGCCATAGGACACACACGCCTATGAATGCCGTAGGACACACATGCCTATGAATGCCGTAGGACACGCCTATGAATGCCGTAAGACACACACGCCTAAGAATGCCGTAGGACACATACACTTACCCCGTGACGAGACGGAGCGGCAATAAAGCCACCAATCATCCACCACTCGCTCGCGCCCAAACCAATGACTTCTACAGCCATTCACTGCCGCTAATCGGCACAGTTTTGCTACTACCACTCCAGATTCAGGGCGCCCTATTTAATATGTATAGTATGTCCTTTTTAGGAAGAGGAGCCAGGTATCAATCGTTTGTCACACGACCGTACATAGTTCAATTTGTGCTTTTATCTTCGCTCTTCCCTCACACTGAAAAGAACCTGAAAAAACATGTCTGTTTTTCCCAATGGTAACGGTGTGGATTTTGAGCAGAAAATTTCCTGTTGCCTTGAAATTTTGTATATAAAGGAGTGTTCAATAATAAACATTCTCAGTTGCTTTCATCCTGCCTTTGAGTCACAACTTTCTCTCGGCCAGTCACAATATACATGCATATATATATATATATATATATATATATATATATATATATATATATATATATATATATATATATATATATATATATATATATATATATATATATATATATATATATATATATATATATATATATATATATATATATATGAGTGTGTGTATGTGTGTTCAACTCCTCTAGAAAACCTATAAAGATATTCCATCGAAAATATCTACATTTGCATGACCTTAGATTGGTACCTATGACCAATGGAAGTAGGAAACTTGAGGAATTTATTTAAAATGTGGCGTTTTTAATTCCATCAAGTTTATTATTTGTAGTTGGAATTACAACTGCTCGGTAAGTATGGACTACTTTGCCCATATTCTTATAATTATAAAAAAACAATTAAGATTGATTTCTTTTCCAATAAGCTACTAAAACTATTTTACATTGAACTCGTTCTGCCTTTTGATATTATTCTCATAAGTGAAACTTTTCAGACTATGAACATTTATGTCAAAAATACGATTTTATATAAAACTTTTTCTCAAAGTATTTTAGAGTCAATTTATCTTTTAATGATGAATATTTCTGTAACATATACTATCATATATCAAATTCGTTTCCTTAGAAGATAAACTAGTTCTATCAATGAAATCTGAAGCTATATAACTTTCAATAAATGTAGTGCTTATTGTATTGAAATACACGTTATACATGAAACAGTGTGAGGCATTTCTAGTTTTTTGTGAAGCATAAAATGCAAAATGGGTAATTTGCGGGCCCTTTCATTCAAAGAGAGAGAGAGAGAGAGAGAGAGAGAGAGAGAGAGAGAGAGAGAGAGAGAGAGAGAGAGAGAGAGTTTAAGAGTATATGAAATACAGTATGTGAAAAGGTCACCTAAATAGTGAAAGACTTTTAAAGGGTTCAGTAAAGGTATAATTTCATAATGATTATTTTTTGGGGCTCAGACCATGTCGTCCTGATGAAAGTTCCTTCATTAATAGCTTCCTAGGTTATATTTGACTATAGTGATATATCCCAGAAAATTTACCAAAGGTATCCAGAATTCTAACTCCTGGAGTGAATATCCCTTAAAATTGGATATCGCGTCATCAGAGGACGTATTCTTGACACGTCTCATAGCTATCTACACCCCCAATAGCGTTTCCGCTTCGAGGGGAAAAGTGGCAAGAATACAGGAGAGTTGTTAAAGAGGCAACGCTCTCGACACTCCTACTGTAATGTAAATAGTGCGCCGAATCACCACCGCGAGGCGCCACCAAGCCTTTCTTTCTCTTGTAGCTTTGTTGACCGATGTTATCCCGTGTTATCTCTCGCTTTTTTTGAGTTATTTGTCGCTATGAAGTCTTCACCAGCCTCATGAGCTTCTGGAAAGTTAAGTAATATCTTTGAATTGTGTAAATGTAAGCTCTTGCTAGTTTTACTCTTCGAATGAGATCGTAATTAACGTAAAAAGAGCTGTTGCCAGCCGGATGGCGATATGAACGCGGTCGTTCTTCCGGTACATCTAGTTAGCCAGAACGACTTTCCCAGCATTATTTGCTTTATTAACTTTAGCTATTTAGTATTTTAGCTAGGGATTTTTATATCATGTCATTGTTTCCGTGGATTTGGCTATTTATGATTGAGCCTCACGAGTGCTAGGCTTCCTAGCCTAGGCACCTACACACTTAATGCATGATATAACGTTCCTGGTAAGTTTTATTGAAGCTCAGGAATTATTTTATACAATTAAGATATTAATGCATAAATTTTCCCCTTCCAAGATAGTATAAAAGAGAGTTTCGGTGTACGATTCTCTATGCTCCTAGACTAACTAGCCTAGGGGCTTTAGTATACTTTCATACATGTCCCCAATTGCTCTTGTATTGTTTTCTAAGGAGAGGTTGATGCCTCCTATACCTTCTAAGTCGATTCCAATCTCTTGGCGAGATTTAAGAGCTATTCCCCTTCCCTCTGATTAGCCTAGGCTACCCTCAGTTAGCTTTGCTGTGTTTCGTTTCTTTCTCTTAACCACTGAGACGGTTTTTGAGTTTAGAACGGGACATGAGAGTAAAGTCTGTGTTAGGCATCTTACTGTCTTGGTGAAATGATTTCCCAAGTCAGGTTAAGTTGTCTATTCATGAGGCTAGGCCTCCCTAGACGATACGTGGAGGTTTTTGTTTTACAATTCCTCCTTCCTTGGTCTAGCAGACAGTCCTGTGCTAGTGGATCTTAGACCGAAGATATGATTTCTTCATTGTCTAAGTTACCTGGTACGAGATTCTGTTCTCTTGCGAGATTGTGTCCTATGGCCGCTTTCTCACTTGACTAACCCGATCGGGGGAAATGATTTCCCTTACTTGAGGTTACCTTGGGAGATCAGAATCCTTTAAGTTATAGGACTTTTCCCCCTTCCCCGCTGTCTCTTTTATATTTGGATGAACCATCACCCTCCCTGGCTGTCATTCAACATTTGATCCTAAGGGTAATCTATAGAACTGGCCTGAGGTTCCCTGTCTGCTGCCGGCCGGGCCGGCTGCCGGCAGGTCCCCTCATAATCATTAGAGTGTTCTTCAGTCCTCCCTTTGACTGCCTTCCATAGCCCATATGCATGGGATTTGGTTGGGTGGAAGCCTGAATATAATTCCCCCTTACACTTGAACCCTCATTTGGGATGTAGGCCTGCAAGGCTGAGCCTTTGCCTTCCTCTATCCTCTCTCTTTTTCTCTACCTTTCCTTATACTGAGCTGGCCACTGGCAGCTTATAGCTGTCGGCGGTCATGTGGGTTGTCTGTCGGCCGGCAGTTACTCTGCCGCCACTTGCCGGGGGTGTCGCTGAGCGATAACCCAATGACAATAAACATACCATGACCAGTGGCTGGCAACTAAGTTGTCGGCTGGCAGTCGGCCACCTAAAGTATAGATCTGAAGACTGCAACTACCTTCAATAGCCCAGAATAGGCCGGCATATGTCAGCGAGGCCGGCATATGTCGGCAGGCCGGCATATGTCAGCAGGCGCGGCATATGCCGGCAGGCCAGGCATGTTCCGGCAGGCCCGGCATGTGCCGGCAGGCCCGGCATATGCCGGCAGGCTGGCAGGTCTGGCGGCATACCGCTGCCAGTCAGTGATGGTCGGAAGCCAAGAACCTGAAGAGCAAGGCACCTCTGAAACCACCTCTACCGGCAGTCACCGTTCACACGGATGCCTCAAAAGAGGGGTGGGGAGGTCACTCTCATCATCTGAAAATCCAGGGTACCTGGTCTCCCCTCTTCAAGACCTTCCACATCAATTTTCTGGAAGCCATGGCGGTTCTTCTCTCTCTGAAGAAACTGCAACTTCGCTGCTCAATCCACATCTGTCTGGTTCTAGACAACGAAGTTGTAATGAGATGCCTAAATCGACAAGGCTCGAGATCGCCTCACATAAATCAAGTGATACTGGCCATCCTTCGTCTAGCGAAGAAGAAGAGATGGCACTTTTCAGCAGTCCCCTTTCAAGGGTTCCGCAATGTGACAGCGGACGCTCTATCCAGGGTCAACCCGATAGAATCAGAATGGTCCCTAGACGCAAAATCATTCTCCTTCATATTACGCAAAGTCCCGGGACTGCAGATAGACCTCTTCGCAAAGAGCGACAACAAGAAGCTACCCCGGTATGTAGCTCCGTACGAGGATCCTCTAGCGGAAACTAAGGTCCATAGATTGGAACAGGTGATCCAAGATCTACCTGTTCCCTCCAACCAACCTTCTACTGAAAGTCCTCGACAAACTGAGATCCTTTAGAGGGAGAGCAGCAATAATGGCCCATAAGTGGCCCAACAGTGTTTGGTTCCCTTTAATAACGGAACTACGCCTGTAGCTGATCCCATTGCCGGACCCAGTTCTGACTCAGGAAGCGCAGAAATTGACTGTCTCAGCTTCATCAGAGAAAACTCAGAACCTTCATCTCATGATTTTCTCGCCTTAGCGGTCAAGAAACGGTTTGGGATTTCTAGGGACAGTATTAACTTCTTAGAGGAATACAAGTCAAAGTCAACAAGAAGACAATATGAGTCTTCCTGGAAGAAATGGGTGGCCTTTGTCAAGGCGAATAAACCTAAGGAGATTTCTACGGATTTCTGCTTGTCCTTCTTCATCCATCTTCATGAACAAGGTTTATCAGCTAACACGATTACTACATGTAAATCTGACCTAGCCAGACCAATACTATATGCCTTCCAGGTAGACTTTGCTAATGAAATCTTCGACAAGCTTCCAAAAGCCTGCGCTAAACTTCGTCCCGCAGCTCCTCCAAAGCCCATTTCATGGTCTTTGGATAAGGTTCTTCACTTAGCATCAACTCTGAACAATGAGGATTGCTCGCTGAAAGACTTGACTCGAAAGGTGATGTTCTTATTTGCACTAGCCTCAGGAGCCAGAATTAGCGAAATAGTGGCCCTCTCGAGGGATGATGGCCACATTCAGTTCACAGACTCCGGAGAACTGAACCTCTTTCCGGATCCGACGTTTCTCGCCAAGAACAAGCGACCCACTAAAAGATGGGGTCCCTGGAGAATCTGCCCTCTGAAGGAAGAAGCATCCCTCTGCCCAGTGGAATCCATAAAGGTCTATCTTCGTAGAACTTCAGACTTTAAGGGAGGTCAGCTTTTCAGGGGAGAGACGTCTGGTTCAACATTATCCTTGAAACAGTTAAGGGCGAGAATCACCCATTTTATACGCAGAACAGATCCAGACAGTACACCTGCAGGTCATGATCCAAGAAAAGTTACCTCGTCTCTGAATTTCTTTCAGACGATGTCGTTTGAAAGCCTTTGGGCCTATACTGGATGGAAGTCATCCAGAGTTTTCTTCAAACACTATGAGAAGTAATTAAAGGAAATAAAATTTCATGTGGTGGCGGCAGGCAGTATTATAAAGCCTGCCGCTTGATTACTGCAAAGAACAGTGAACTAATTGGTACTTTTAGTGAAGGGTGTACGTGATAGACTCGTAAGACATACCATGTCAAGTATTATGTTTCGTGATAACAATATAGACTATTCTCTCTACACAGGTGACATTAAGCATAATAGACTGACACAAGTACCAGGCATACTTATATGTACAGTGTTCCTAGTAACAACAGAATACATAGTGAAATTTTATATTTCCCTTAGAGTGGCTAATGTTTTCCTTTTCAGGTGAAACTTATTTTAATTCTGTTATTACTATTTATTCTTTTATGCAGAATTGTTCTGCATAAGATGTAATTGAATACAATCATGATTTCTATTTTTGTAATAAACAATAGAATGAACCTTTGCGTCTCTTTCGCCTCAAACATTCTAGATTAAGAATAAAGTCAGAGCATCCTTGATTCTTTTAATATTTAAGAAAATATTGCAGAACTAAGGTTAAGACTGTTCCAAGCAAACAGGTAAGAACTGATTGTACTAAACTGTGTATTTTACTGAACTAAGGTTTCCTACACGTATATAAACCTGTCTGTCTCTTTTCAGCCAGACTTGGGAGGTATCAGTAACCTATACAGAGATATACCATTTAAGTACAAACTATACTTTATGTATATGATGACACTAATATACAATTTGTTTACTAGATTGTTCCTTGAACTCACAATCCTCGCGTTTTTTTTTCTAGATTCTACCCAGACTCTTCCCTGTAGGAGGCAGGAAGAACTGATATAGTTTATGATCAGTTAATTGATGTATAACGGTAACATCAAGTGTCTCTAGGTATAGAAGACCAAATAGGAAATATTTTTCCCGAGATAACAGCACTATTGAAAATCCACAGATACATGAATGCTCTGATAAACTTCCATCAGGACGACATGGCCTGACCCCAAAAAACTAATGTTGAAGCGAAGCGAAAAATCTATTTTTGGGTGAGGTAGACATGTCGTCCTGATGGACCCACCCTCTTTTTGAAAAAAGGATAATGAATCCCTCCCTATGGTACTGTATCTCCAACCCCTACAAAGCTACAAAGAATGGGTTGGTAGCGCCTCGCGGTGGCGATTCAGCGCACTATTTACAGTACAGTAGGAGTATCGAGAACGTTGCCTCTTTAACGACTCTCCTATATTCTTGCCACTTTTCCCCTCGAAGCGGAAACGCTATTGGGGGTGTAGATAGCTAGGAGACGTGTCAAGAATACCTCCGAAAGGGACAGAGAGAGAGAGAGAGAGAGAGAGAGAGAGAGAGAGAGAGAGAGAGAGAGAGAGAGTGCGTGTGTGTTGAAGTAAGGGAAATAGGGAAAGAGGTTAAGAAAGAAGTGAAAGATAGATATATAGAGAGATAGATAGATATATAGAGAGATAGATAGATATATAGATAGATAAATAGATAGATATTTTTATTGACCACAAATTCTACATCAAAAATTAAAATAAACATAATTATATACTAACATGAATCTAATATACATATCGGGATATTTAGATTATTTTATACACAATGCAGTCAATGAAATTATAGGATTTACAATAGTTCCTAAGCATTTATCAAAATTAAAATCATTAAACATATATCCTATTGATCAATTTAACATAAAATTAGAAATTACTATTAAACCAATGGAAATATATCTATGGGTAGCAGTTCAAGATTGAGTGGGCAATTTTCACAGTGGTGTGTACACTTTTGGGCAAGAATCTGATGAAAGGAATTTATATCATACTTCTTTCGTATACTATATGTAATGGGGCATGACTCCACCACATGTACCTCGGTTTGTACCTCGCCACAAGGGCTTTGTGTCTCCTCTAATGGGAGGTGACCTCGACCTCTTCTGTTCCACCTACCTATTTCAATAGCAAGGTAAAGAGAACTTAACCATAACCTAGCAAAAGAAGTATTGTACTCTAAAGTAAGTTCCATTGCATGTACCCATAGACCTTCTACCATCCGTCCCTATCTCTCCAAATATTATTGAAAAAAACTTCCTTTGTTTATCTCTTACAATAGCTTACAAAGGTAACAAATAGAGGTAATTTTCCCCTTTTAGGCAAATCCAAGTGATAATCGTAACGTTCAATACATCCCCTTTTAGGTTGTCCACCAGCCGGTTCTGTATAGGGAGTAACCCTTTGCATTATACGGTTACACAAGACCATGTCATATAACTTTGAAATCACGTTAATTACATTAATTCCACGATAAGTTTAAGTTTTTGTACAACATAGAATCGATACAGAATATCTTCTAATTTTTTGTCATAGAGAGAGAGAGAGAGAGAGAGAGAGAGAGAGAGAGAGAGAGAGAGAGAGAGAGAGAGAGAGCCTTTGTGTGAAAGAATATGGAAAGGTGGAAGAGGTCAGCAAAAGAGTGAAAGACATTTCCAAGTTTCAGCACAGCCAAAAAGATATACTGAATATCTTCTCATATATCTTTTTATTTTTTAAAGAGAGAGGGATACAAGGAGTTACAAGTATTTTTGATGTTCAAAAACTGATTTTTAGTCCATCCATGAAGACATCATTTGCTCCTTGGCAAGGCAATTTAGTTTATACATTTGGAGAGTTCTTAGTATCTTGTCTAACTTATTCTTGAACTCGTTACCGTGTTATTGTTTATTACATCCGCTGTTTGGTGAACTTCAGATCTTTGGTGATAATAATACCGACATCTTCCTCCTGGTCTACGCTTTCTACCTCATTACACAGCAGTGAGTAATGTGATTGTGGGTTACTATAACCTATGTGCATGACTTTACATTTTAAAATTTAAAGTCATTTGCCCCTTTTTTTCTGGACCCATTCTCCTTGCTTCATTAGATCTCCTCTTAAGGTTTCTAGGTCCTCTGAGTTCGCAACACTTATGCCTAGTTTATTTTTCACAACAAACTTGGTTATTTTACTAGATAATCCTAAATCTATGTTGTTAATATAGATCAGAGAGAGCAATGGGCCAAGGACAGCTGCCCACTCTGATGATTCCCCATTAATTATAACACTCTGTTTTTGGCTTGTTTGCAAATCTTCGATCCATTCAGTTGCCTCGTCAATGATGCCTAGTGCTCTAAAATTGACCATTAATTTTTTATGAGTCATTTCTCAAAAGCTTTTTGAGAGTCCAGGTATAGGATGTCTATTGCCCTGCTTTTGTCATAAATGCTAAACATGTTGGGGGAATATTCCAAAAGATTTGTCACATATGATCTCTTTTGTTAAAAACCATGTTGACTGTCAATCAAGAAATTAGAAATAAATAAAAAATTCTTCATATGTTCTTCTATTGAATCTACTATAATTTACTCAAATACTTTTACAAGGCACTGAAGTTACACATACTGGTCTGTAGTTGGCAGGTTCTTCTTTTGACCCCTTCTTGTAGATTGGAAGCACATTACCTAGTTTCCATCCTTGTAGTACCTGTCTTTCGTTTGGTGTCTTCCAGAACATTTTACAAAAGTATGCAGTTTTCTCTTCTTCTAGTTCTAGTTTTCCTTATATCTTGAGAAATTTTACTCCTCACAAT
The DNA here is from genome assembly GCF_036898095.1 of Palaemon carinicauda. Lineage (NCBI taxonomy): Eukaryota > Metazoa > Arthropoda > Malacostraca > Decapoda > Palaemonidae > Palaemon > Palaemon carinicauda. Next base: position 36,518,566 of record NC_090758.1, read on the forward strand.
TCTATGGTCACTTCACTTTAACTTAATTCACAGTGCTATATGTTTAACTAAAGTAACTTTTAAATTAGCACACACACACACACACACACACACACACACACATATATATATATATATATATATATATATATATATATATATATATATATATATATATATATATATATATATATATATATATATGTGTGTGTATATATATATATATATATATATATATATATATATATATATATATATATATATATATATATATATATATATATCATACACACTATATGCATACATATATATATATATATATATATATATATATATATATATATATATATATATATATATATATATATATATATATACTGTATATATAAATATATATATATATATATATATATATATATATATATATGTATATATATATATATATATATATATATATATATATATATATATATATATATATATATATATATATATATGTAAATAAATGTAAATATATATATATATATATATATATATATATATATATATATATATATATATATATATGTATATATCTATCTATCTATAGATAGATAGATAGATATACATACATATATATATATATATATATATATATATATATATATATATATATATATATATATATATATATATATATATATATACATATATATATGTGTGTGTGTGTGTGTAAGTATATATATCTACAGTATATCTATATATATATATATATATATATATATATATATATATATATATATATATATATATATATATATATATATATATATATATATATATATATATATATATATATATATATATATATATATATATATATATATATACATACATGTATATATATATATATATATATATATATATATATATATATATATATATATATATATATATATATATATATATATATAGATATATTAATGACAAATCGCTGGAATGTGCGATGTCTCAAGATGACAGCAGGCCGGGAGGAAAAGGGAAACGAATATTGGACAAGCGCTTTCGTGTTATCATTACACCTCTTCACGGTCTTATGGTTTAAAAATACAATTAGAATACAAAGAAACCTCTGTGAAGACGTAAAACCGAAAAAAAATGAGCAAATTACAAATTACTTAAAAGTTAGTTGTTTAAAAATATTGTTTACAAGAAATTCATCCAGTTTGTACATATCTGAACTGGTGTTAAGCAGATCTTTGAATTTTTTCTTAATTAAAACTGTTTCAATTATATTTCTTTTAACAAAATCTTTGCAAAATATAAGTTCTTTAGCAGCTTTCCAACCCTTTTACCTTAATAGCGTTGTTGCAATCATTCATATGCTGAAAAAGACTGCTGGCTTTGTTTCCCGTTCTTACATCATATGTTTGCTGTTTTAATCGAGTTTCTAGTGCTTTGCCACTTTGACCAATATATCGTTTATTAGATTGATTGCATGGAATTTCGTATATACATCCGTTAATCTGTTTTGGGGAATTTTTTATCAATATATTCTTGAGTGTGTTGTTTCTAAAAATTACATTGATTCCAAAAGGTTTTAAAATTCCAGGTAGCGGTACAAACTGTTTGACAAAAGGTAAAACAAGGAGGTTATTCACATTAAAATCATCGTTGTTAACAAAGCCATAAAAAGTTTTCTTTGCCTTTTGACAGGCTTTGTTTATGAAATGTGATGGGTACTTTAAAACAGATGCTATTTCATGAATTTTCCCAAGCTCAGCTTCGAGATCAGGGCAACTTACCCGCAGTGCCCGTAAAAACATGGATGAAAAAACCATCATTTTGGTTGATGGGTGATGATTAGAATAGAAATGTATATACGAATTAACATTCGTAAGTTTTCTATATACAGTAAATTTAAAAGACCTTTCTTGTCTAAATACTAGAACATCTAAAACGGGAAGCTTGTTATCGAATTCTATCTCCAATGAAAACTCAATAGAAGGTACCAGAGTGTTTAAGGCTGTTAGAAAAGCTTTTTTATCCTTATCAATGGGCCAAGCACAAAAAATATCATCAACATATCTGACCCAGAAGATACCTGCAGGTAGAATCCTAGGTAGGTACTTGGTCTCAAAAAATTCCATGTGAATATTGCTTAACAAAGGAGAGAGAGGATTGTCCATTGCCATACAAAATTTTTGTTCAAAGAATTCACCATTAAAAGTAAATCTACAACCTTTTATGAAAAATTTTAACCCTGGATAGGTACGCTCCTCGGACACCCCTTTAAGGGTATACTCGGACGTGCGCGACCCCGACGCCAAAAAAAATTCTTGAAAAATCAGATTTGCAGTAACCTCCTTTTTTCTTTTGCCAAAAAAACTTCAATGAATGCTTAAAACAACTGTAAAGATAAATACTACTCATCTGCAGAAACACTATTTATTATAAATATTTTAAAAAATTAAGTAGAAAAAAAAGACCTTATATAAAAATTCAGAAAAAATAGGTTTATACATATATACACAAATCCTTTTAGGAATTGATTCTTGAATGTTTAGGACACATCTTGATGTATTTTGGATGAAGTCAGACCCATGGAGGTGAAGATCTGAAATGAGAAAAAAAGGGTAACTTTTTTTGGCCAAAAAAATTTGTCCAAATTTCATGAATTTTTTGGGGTACCCAAATGAAATAGGAAGTGGCTAATTTTTTTAGGGAATAAACATATGTTATCCTAAAATAGAAATATGTAAAAAAATCTTCATTATTTTGTAAATTACATTTATATCAGGGGCCATATCTAAAGGTAATTTTTTGAGTACTTAGAAATTTCGTAAAAAAATACATATATTTATTATATAATATGATATTTATGCAGGTAAAAATATACAAAATATCACAAATCCTATAGGGAACAAGAATAAATATAGATAGGGCAACTTACGCTTCGGATATGTCCACAAAATGGCCGCCAACCACACTGACTCAGACTCCCTAATCTGCCACTTGAAATGTAGGAAGGGTAGGCCTATGTCAATTTCAAGGTGTTATTTACTAATCTAATTATTCTTGGATATGCATAAAAATTGTATGGTGGGTTGCTGGATAATTGTCGATTATTTTACGACTATAAAATTTAAAATTCTGACCCAAAAAAAATTTTGAAGGGAAATAAAATCGAAAAAAAAATGTAAAACAATATAATATTTTAGCTAAAAAAATTTGATGATATTCAATCAAAAAAGAAGTAAACAAAATTTTCCGACAAATAAACATCAAGATGAATCATTACTCTGTGATAGTTCCTTAGTACGTAGTAATTTTGAAAGAAATGGGAAAAAACGAAAAAATGGCAATCACAGGAAAATCGAACACATACCTATATATACGCCATATCTGGCTAAAAAAAAAGATAGGCATGGGTAGCCAGATCATCTAGAAACCCTTTCCAACACTATAAAAATATAAGTTTTGTGACACTACTTGCCAATTCCTTACGGTAGCATGACTAAGCAAAAAATTGAAAAACAAATAAAAAGGGGCACTCGATGAAAAATGGCCAACATTCTAATATACGGCATTTCAGAAGAAAAAAAATTTCAGCCACGTACTAGGCAAACCATCAAGGCACATTTTCCGACAAATAAACATATAAATGAATCATTACTCTGTGATAGTTCCTTAGTACGTAGTAATTTTGAAAGAAATGGGAAAAAACGAAAAAATGGCAATCACCGGAAAATCGAACACATACCTATATATACGCCATATCTGGTAAAAAAAAAGATAGGCATGGGTAGCCATATCATCTAGAAACACTTTCCAACACTATAAAATTATAAGTTTTGCGATACTACTTGCCAATTCCTTACGGTAACATGACTAAGCAAAAAAATGCAAAACAAATAAAAAGGGGCACTCGCGGAACAATGGCCATTCTAATATACGGCATTTCAGAAAAAAAAATTTCAGCCACGTGCTACGCAAACCATTAAGGCACATTTTCCGACAAATAAACATATAAATGAATAATTACTCTGTGATAGTTCCTTAGTACGTAGTAATTTTGAAAGAAATGGGAAAAAACAAAAAAAATGGCAATCACAGGAAAATCGAACACATACCTATATATACGCTATATCTGACTAAAAAAAAGATAGGCATGGGTAGCCAGATCATCTAGAAACACTTTCCAACACTATAAAAATATAAGTTTTGCGACACTACTTGCCAATTCCTTACGGTAACATGACTAAGCAAAAAAATGCAAAACAAATAAAAAGGGGCACTCGCGGTAAAATGCCCAACATTCTAATATACGGCATCTCAGATAAAAAAAAAAAGACATGCACGTGTTAGCCCAACCATCAAGGCACACTTTCTAACACATAAACATGAAAAAAAAATCAATAATATACTGCAATTCCTTACTACGTAGTAAATTTTTACAAATATTGAAAAAAAAAGAACAGAAATTGGCAACCGCAGTTAAATACCCCATATACCAATAACTACATCGTATCTGACAAAAACAAAGTCACGCATGGGTAGCCAGATCATCTGGACACACTTTACAACACTAAAAAAGCAAACGTTTTATGACACTATTTGGCAATATCTTACGGAAAAATGACTTGGCAAAAAAATGAAAAAAAATGAAAAAGAAGCACTCGCGGTAAAATGGTCCTCGTGGTGATGAACGACATTTTAACTAAAAAAAAATCATGCACATGGTAGCCAAACAATCCACCAAGACTTTCCACAACTGATAACCTATACAAGTTGTACCATTCTACGACAATTTCATAATACGTAATAACTTTGATAATTATGCAAATTACCTTAGAAGGGTAAACTCGGTCGCGCTCGACCCCGACGCGTCTCAGAAATCGGGGAAGGAGTACAGCTACAGCAATGCACATCTGGACACTACTAGAGCATGTAGGCGAGACACCTACTGCAGGTCGATCACCCACAAATTCAGTCACGGGGGTGAGTCACATGAGAAAAAACATTTTTTTTTTTGACGCTCGGGGTCGCGGACAACCCACCGTACCGTTCAAGGGTTCAAAGTTTAAGAATAGAGTCAGTATCCACAGTAAACGTGTGTTTGACAAGTTTGGCTTTAAAAAAACTCTAACAATTCATCCACAGGAACTCTCGTAAAAAGTGATTTTACATCAAAGCTTATTAACTTGAAATTACAATTAAAATCAAAACTCCTTAACCTAAAAATAAAATCTTCATTATTTTTCACAGAGCATCCCGATATAGTCCCAAGAATAGGTGACAGCTCATTTACCAGCCACTTAGATAGTTTGTAAGAACAAGATCCCACGGAACTTATGATGGGTCTAGCAGGAAAGTTTTCTTTGTGAGTTTTGATTACGCCATATAAATATGGTAGCGAGGGACACGTTGTGATGAATTTGATACCCAAATTCTCTCTCTCTCTCTCTCTCTCTCTCTCTCTCTCTCTCTCTCTCTCTCTCTCTCTCTCTCTCTTTATTTTAACTGCCATCTATATCAACCAAATGCTATCACTCGAATGTTAAATTCTCTCAGTATGAAATGATTCATGATTTCTCTCTCTCTCTCTCTCTCTCTCTCTCTCTCTCTCTCTCTCTCTCTCTCTCTCTCTCTCTCTCTCTCTCTCTTTGTTGTTTCGAAAGCTCATACTTCTGGCAGAAATAGAAGGCATTGGTAGAGGGTAGGTGAATGAAAACTCTCAGTTACGAGACCAGCAGCTAGAGTTTCCAATGACATATATAAGTTATAATGCTTGTGTTTGTTTACTTGCAGTTCGTATGTACATTGTGTTTTCACAACGTCCTCGGGAACTTTACAGCAAAGCCTATGTTACCTAAGGTCATAAAAAGAACAAAATGTAAGTAGAGAACAAGGAAAAAGAACCAAGAAGAGAGGGAAACATGAATAGGAGTACAAAGCTAAAACATGCTAACTAAAACACTGGCAACAATGAGAGATCACTGGCAACTCATGGCATAGTAATAGTAAACTGAGGGTTTAAATACCTCGTTTAGGGTGCGTTTATGTAGGAATAAACAATAAAAGTTATCATAATAATGCTATCTTGATATTTTTAAGAAAATAAGCGAAATTTTTTTGCAAATCTTTGGGAGCTCATGACTCAAAAACATAATTATTCATACTTAGGTACATTTTCTCACTTATTTATTGTTCGATTTTAGAGAGAGAGAGAGATATCATTGAAAAGAAGAATAAAAATTCCAAAATTCTGTTAGACGGAATTTTCATTTTATTTTACATTCTTGTTCACGATTATTTTGCAAATAAACAAAGAAAAAAAAAGAAAAATTCGTAAAAAAAAGGAAAATAAAAATTCTGTCTAACAGAATTATTTGGTTTATAAAGTAATTTTTATGGTATCAGATTCAATAAAATTAGTGTCGTATTAGTGGGAAAAGGTACCTAAATATATATTTTTTTAAATCATGATTTTTGCTAATAAATCAAAAAGTTTTTGATCAAATGACTTGAAATTTTTATATGATGAAGGTAATATATGTGTATTTTGGATCATTATAAATAAATATGGCGGGCATGGCGGACGGTCCCCCTTGATAAGCTGCTTATCAAGTCAAATAATGGTTGGCTCTGAGCCAGTATGACAAGCTGATTATCAGATTACAAAATTTAGAAGTTTGGCAAGTGTTTACGGATTGATGTTGAACATAGCAAGGTGTATTTGATATTGGGGTGATATCGTGTATAGCCATGAATGCAGATTCAGGAAAAAATTCATTTGATTGTTGTTTTTATTATCAAGTTAAGCTCAAAAAAATGAAAGACCAGGTTTGGATTGTAGATGGTGTCAAATGTGACGATCTTTCGTCTATCAGAGATCATGAAAATATTGAGTTAATGGGTATTGATAATATGTTTCTGAGTAACTCCATTCATAACAGAAATTCTGAATTAAGGGTAGATTTGGCAAATGGGAGGAAAGGATATGACAGTATAGTTGTAGGTAGTACTTCCTTTGTGGAAACAGTACTAGGGTACATGTAGTGGCCTAACGATGACCTTAAAGTGAATGTTTTTTCTTTTCCTGGAAAATTGAGGAAAGAAATTGGTGGGAATGGAATGAAGAGTCTTGTCTTAAAACTTTG
>NC_090758.1:36533186-36545686 GCF_036898095.1 Palaemon carinicauda
TATATATATATATATATATATATATATATATATATATATATATATATATATATATATATATATATATATATATACGTACACACACTCATATATATATATATATATATATATATATATATATATATATATATATATATATATATATACATATACATATATATATATATATATATATATATATATATATATATATATATATATATATATATATATATATATATATATATATATATATATATATATATATATATATATATATATATATATATATATATATATATATATATATATATATATATATATATATATATATATATATATATATATATATATATATATATATATATATATATATATATATATATATATATATATATATATATATATATATATATATATATATATATATATATATATATATATATATATATATATATATATATATATATATATATATATATATATATATATATATATATATATATATATATATATATATATATATATATATATATATATATATATATATATATATATATATATATATATAGGGCTTATATATTTTATTAGATGCCCATAGAATCATTATTTTAACATTTAAGGCTTATATATTTCATTAAGTGCCCAAAAAATGTTTTTTTTTTTTTAATGTTTTTAAAATGCAAATGTTCTAGAGTCTCTCCAACTATATATTACTAGTGTACTGACCGCTTTTCGTGGATAACACTATTCCTTCGAGCAAATGAAAGGGCCAATTTCAAACGGCTATAGATTGAAATTTTTTCAAAGACAAATAAGGAGTGTTGTCTGGACATGGCAAAATGTTCCTTTTGAGCTCCATCTGTCTTTGCCTTAACCTACGCCAAACAAAGATGTTAACAGCGGTAAATATCACCACCGTAACGCTGATTGCTGCTAGTAACACGTAGAAACGAAGATCTGCATAAGTCGGTGACAGGTGGTCCATCTTGGTTAATTTCATCAACCGATTAGCCATTCGTGCGTTATATGGGAGAGGTAAAGATGGGATTGTAATGGTCCACGTGAAATTCGCGACATAGGTCCGTTCCCTGATGATAGTGTTAATTCCTTGGACCTTGTAATTCGTGGACGTACCGATGCAACCATCTCTCGCAACGAAGATTTGGGAATAGGACGTGGTTCCGTCCGGGCATGATACATTGAAGCGGGCCTTGTCGTATCGTATCCCCGAGCCGTTGTTCAGTCTGCAATTGAAGTTATTATCGTTAAAGGGATAAAGTTTTTTCCGACAATTTTCATATGTATGGGAGAGAGCACCGTTTAGCATTATACCTAACTCGCATGAATCCATTGATTTTTTCATCGAATTCAAAGGAGTCAGCTGTACATGTTTTATTTTCATTGCATCTGAACAGTGAGTTAATTTATCTAAGTCTTTAATGACCGTATATGTTTCCTTATCAGGGGAAATCAATACGTGTCCGGTCAAACTGGATATTACTGGGCTTGAGTTATTTGTCATGAAAGTCGTGAATGGTGATATCTTGTATGATTGCCAGGCATCGGAAGAATCAAAGGGAACTATAATCATAATCCTGTAATTTTGAACGCTTACTGTAATTAGGCTGTAATAAAATTCTAACCTATGTGCGTCTAACAAAGGAATATAACCTATTTTCTCCCTTCCGTTCTCCAGAATTAACGTTAAGTCTTTTATTGGCAACAAATACGGTGAGAGAACAACTTTAGTTGCGAACGTAATAGCTTCCACATAGTCTTTTGATTTCTCAATGAAATGTGCAATTTTATTATGGATATGATTTATTTTTGAATTATAATACTTTAACGTTGCCAACAAGTCTTGTACTTCCATAATCTAACTGATATTACTAGAATTTTCGTTCACCAAACTCATAATTTGATTGATTGAAGTTAATTGATTCCTTTGTTCTGATAAAATTAATTCGTTTTCATGTGTTAAAAACTCAATTTTCTTATTTTGATTACTAATTGTAAGACGATTTGAAATCTCTAAGCCTAAACTTGCAACAGATCCAAAGATGTTTAGTGCAGCAGAAATAAACGGGTTACATCTTTCAGGGTTAGTGTGTTGTACTGTCCACATCGGAAGGTCACAAGCCAAAGATTCTGCCTCCTAAGTCTTATTTTGCAAGTCTTGGGACAGCATCTCTGCCACTGTCAGTGTCGGTGCAAGCGAACTCTCTGTATTAAAAGGAAAGTGTCTTTTATGCATTTCATTTATTGAAGCAGCGAACCTTGAAATGTCGCTCTTTAAGCTAGTGACATCATTCTCTGGGAGAAAAATAGCTTGGATGCATACTTCTATAACTATATTGCTTGCAGCAATAAAAACGTCTTCTGTTCTCTCTACTATAGTGCCATATTTAATATCTATACTTTTAGTTTTAGAGCTCTTCCCACACGAGAAAAATGTCTGAGCTAACAATATCACTCCAAACAATAAAAACTTCATCTTGGAAACCTGTAATGAGAAAAATTTATGTAATTACTTCTGTATTAGGAAGAAAAAAATTTAACATACAAATATAAGTTTAATAAACAAAAAAAAATTTCCCTACCTTCCTTCCTCTTATTTTAATTTCTTTTGTGAGCCAATGGTACAATTCTCTCATCAGTGGGTTGGGATACGTTTTGAACTCTAAATCTATTGGCCGTTAATGTTTCCAAAATGTTAAATAGGCCTTCAAACTTAGGTGTTAGTTTGTAATTGAGTCCTTTACGTACATTTACCTGTATGTATACATTATCACTCACGGTATATGTTTTTGTTGGCTTCGCTATTTTATCATGATTCCTTTTCATTATGATTTGTGATTCTTCTAAATTCTTTCGAAGGATATCAAAACGACTTTTGCTTGCATTTATACATTCTTTTAAAGGATTTGATAGATTAGTAGTAGGCGTTAATACATGGAAAGGCGTTGTAACTGGGGTACCATACAAAGCTTCGTGCGGTGACATTTTAATTGATATATGATATGAATTAATCAGAGTACTCAGTACCGCAGGTATTGCAATATCCCAGTTGGGGTCTGATCCCCCTAGTGTTACTCTTAATATATTTAAAACCTTCCTATTTGCTCTTTCCACTAGCCCATTCGACTCTGGGTGATATATCATGGTATTTATTTTCTTTATGCTAAGGAATTCACACAATGAGGTAAGAAAGTGATCAAATTCTCCACCCGATTCTAAGATTATCACGTGTGGAATTCCAGGTTTACAAATGTAACACTCGTAAAACTTCCTAGAGCATTCGATCGCAGTTTTAGTTTTAAGCGCTATTAGTTCTCTATATCGAGTTAAAGCATCTACAATTACTAAGAGGTGCTTATTTCCTCTGTCTGACTCGTAAAATCCTGTTAATAAATCTAAATGTATCCTTTCAAAGGGTTGACTGGGCACGGGATAAGCCCCTAGGCTGACAGGTGTTTTCGTATGCCCTTTTATTTTCCTGACATGTGCAACAATTAGCTATGTGTTTTTTTTTATATCTGTAAGCATCGTATGCCAATAAAACAATGATTTGGCTTTCTGTGACATTATGGAGAACCCCGGGTGTCCATGCATTGGATTTGCATGCAACCAATTTAGGACAGTGGATATAAGTGAGATTGGTACCACTACCTGGTCGTTAGTCACATGTGGTGTATTGCGGGTTTTCCTTGTCACGGATCTACACAGAATATTGTCCTTCATTATATAATTCTGCTGCGCATACTTTATATATTCCTTTTCCTTACGATTTCCATTCAAAGCATTTATGATTTTTTCTAATTTTTCATCTTTTCTTTGCTAGGTCTGTAATAATTCAGCGCTCCACCCCAAATCTTCCTGTTCAGATACAGTTTTAACAATAGGCATGGATGTTGATATATCTATTAATTCAGCTAAAGGCTCCGTACAAGATGACACGGGGTTGTGTGATAATACATCAGCAATGATATTTGTTTTCCCTGGTAAATACCCAATTCTCACGCCAAAGTCTTGGTGATCAAATGTCACCGAGTTCGTTTGGGGATGTGACTAAAGCCTTTAAAGAAGTCGGTTAGGGGTTTATGATAAGTAAGAACCTTGACGGGATAACCGTATATCATGAACTTAAAATGCTCTAGTGAATTAACAATAGCTAGCCCCTCCTTGTCTATTACTGCATACTTACTTTCGGAAGTTTTCAGTTTTCGTGAATAAAAAGCTATCGGGAAAATCTGTTTGTCATATTGCTGAAGCAATACCCCACCTACTCCCAAGTCTGAGGCGTCTGTTGCAATGAAGAATTCCTTACCGAGGTCAGGAAATTTTAAGATAGGAGAGCTACACAGTTCATCTTTCAAGGTATTAAACGCCTGTTGATGCTGCTCAGACCATATGAAATCTACGCCCTTCTTCGTAAAATCAGTTAGGGGAGCGACTATTATTGAATAATTGCGTATGAAATGCCTGTAATATCCACTACACCCCAGAAATTGCTGTATTCCCTTGACATTAGTAGGTATCAGAAAGTTACGGATAGCAGACACCTTATCGTGGACTACTTTAAGCCCATGGCTAGACACCGTAAAACCTTAATAGACCAATTCTGTCTTGAAGAATTCACACTTAATAATCTTTACCCTTAAGTTATGCTGTCTTAGTCCCTGTAGTAATATTTCTAGTTTACGTAAATGTTCTCTAAGGTATTAGAAAAGATCGTCCATATAGGCATGCAATATATCCCCCAGCAAGTCTCCAAACACTATTTTAATCATTCTAGTAAATGTTATGGGAGCACATCGTAAACCAAAAGGCATACGCAAAAATTCATAATGTCCCCTGGCTGTGCTGAATGCAGTGTATGGGATACTATCTTCTTCTAATGATATCTGGTGAAAGCCTTTAAGTAAGTCCAAACTGGTAAAATATTTATTCTGACCTAACAAAGATAAAATATCGTCAGTACATGGCACTGGGAATCGATCAGGGATCGTTTCTTCATTTAGGCGACGGATATCTACGCAGATACGACATGTTCGATCTTTTTTCGGTACAACTATTAATGGAAAATTATAAGGTCTGTTCGATTTCCTAATGACTCCTTCTTCTAGCATTTTACCTACTTCATCCTTTATCTCATTCTGGAATTTCATAGTGAGTCTGTACAAGGGTACATAGATAATTTTCTGCTTGTCTTTTAACCCTATATGATGTTCGATAACATCTGTTTTTTCCAAAGGATCTATCCATAGTGAAAAAAACATCATGATATTTAGTTGAAAGTTCAAAAATTTTTTGCTGATTTCTTCTTCTTGAATGCCTTTATTGATTTCATTTTTAATACATTGCAAAAGGGATTCATCCGCAACTGATTGAGCGTGATTGATTTCAGCGACAGTAAGAATACGATGTTTATAAACTTCTACATCCAAGATATATTGATTTTTGTGAATTACTAAAGTGGTATTTAAATGATTACACACTTCAATATTACATTGTTGTTGTGAGCCGACTGTATAAATAGCTGGTGTGACGTACAATCCATTAGTTTTCAAAGTGTCGGAAAGGATTAATATTTCAGATCCCGGTAATGTTTTCTTCATTTGCACTATTAAATTCGAAGTTACCCTCGGCTCGATAGATTGCGTACAAGATGATATTACGGGTGAACGAGAATTATGTTGGGTCGCGTATATTATTTCTTTATTAGTGAGACAAGTTATTGGTTCTTCAACGTACGTCACTGTTTTATTTGTCGTCTCCTTTTTATCCAAAACTGATTTTAAGATATTAGAAGACTTATAGAATTTTCCTTTGATGTAAATGCCGTGCTTGGCAATCAAAACATTATCTTAGGATAATGTTTTGATTGTCCATAGATGGGTATCCTATAATTACAGCTGGATACATATCAATGTTTTGTACAACAACAAATGTATCGGCAAACGTGCGCTTACCGACCTTGAACTGAACATGAGTTATGCCTATTACATTTAATTCATTATTTCCTATACCCAAGAGCCTCACTCAGGACTTCTCTATAGGGAAGTTAAAAAACAATAAATGATGTGTCCTCAAATCCATATTACATGGACTACCAGAGTCAAAAAATAATGTAAAGGATCGGTGTTCTAAATTTACAGCATATAATGTTGGTCGTAACTCATTTTGGCTTATTATTGTATGAATTTGTTGCAAATCTACGGGAGCATGCACTGATTTATTTGATACGGTCGTGTGTTGCATAGGAAAATCTATTGCCACACAATGATCTGATAAAACATTAAATGGATTATTTAATATTACTGATGTTGATATGAATGACCCAACATCACTCTCATCCCCATTGGAGTTAATTATGTGCTATTTGCTTTGCTCTGCACATTCTGAAAATTAGTCTGACCTTGCGAGTTCTGGCTAGATGGCCCAGGATCAGAGTTATTTGCAGCACTATTTGTTTGTTTTTTATTTTGAACTCCATTGACGATTGGATGTTTCTTCTAATTGAACTGAGGATTTTTCTTTTTATTTCCTTAGGGAATTGACTGTGGAATTGACTTTGGAACTGACTGTGTATTTCTAGGATTCTGTTGTTGATTACGCGAGTAGCATCGACTATATGAATGAGTTGAACTATTATGTATCTAACAATATCGCGTTCTGCAGTCTGCGATCAAGTGACCTTGACGTTTGCAATTATAACACATCATTCCTGCAACTTGACTATAATTAACTACGTTTACTTGTTGTGGCTTAGTTTCATTTTTTGCAAAAACTTTTGTAAATAAGGGATCAAGATCAGTACACTTAGACATGTGTTTCTTTATCTGTTTATACACATCCAATTCTGTACTTTCGGGCGTTAACTTTTTATCAAAACACCGCACTAAAGCTTCGGGCAACATAAGTGTCATGCTCGTTAAATACATTATTCGTAAGAAATCTTTCACAGCGATGTTATCTCCAGTAACCCAAGTGGAATTACCTAAAATATCCTGAAATGAGAGCTGCTCTCTCTATAACATTAAGCCGAGTCATAGTGGCTTGATTAAGTGTATTTCTTAATGTTAAAACTTCATCTAAGGCTTCCTCACCATCATAGACCGCACGTAGTCTAACTTTGAAATCGTCCCATGTAACTGCCTCTTGAAAGGAAACTCTCTCAGATACGCACTTGCATCCCCTTTAGAAAAGTCTATAAAACATTTAGCTTCTTGCAACTGTACTAATGGGTCTGTGATATATTTAGCATTTAAATGAGCGTCAACGGAAGAAATCCAAGACTCGACATTCTGAGGTAAGAACCCATTGACGTGACCTTGAAAAGCAGGGGCGTAACTAGGTAAGAATGGGCCCGTGGCATTTTCTTACAGTGGGCCCCCATTACCTCAAAAAAAAAAGATATATATATATATATATATATATATATATATATATATATATATATATATATATATATATATATATATATATATATATATATATATATATATATATATATATATATTATGGGAGAGAGAGTAGAGAGATTGATTTTGATATATCGTAGAACTAGTAGGAATAAGAAATTGAAATATAATATGCAAGCATTGAAATATAATTACGAATTGTTAATACATACATAGATTAGAAAAAAACATCTAAATTATATGTTCTCAATAATGAATCAGATGAATACCCTTATGTAGGCCTATGTGGCCGTTACATTATCACATAATTACGATACCTATAAAATGAAAATAAACACATCTTGGTCCTAAACATTTATACCATCATTAAATAAACGAATATGCCTTATACCTTCTAGAATTCTTTCTTCCTTGCTTTCATCTCTGCAAATCTTTCAATGACTTTACTTAAGTTCAATTTACACGCAGTTCCTTGTTCAATTGATAGAAGAGCTAGTCCTTCAAATCTTTTCTGTGCCATTGTACTTCGCAAATAGTTTTTAAAAAGCTTTAGTTTGGAGAATGAACGCTCTGCACTTGCAGTTGTGACTGGAATAGTTAAAAACAATAGCAATGCAGTGCAAACCTCAGGGAAACTGGCAGAAATAGAATGATTTTCTATGATCAACATATTAGCAAGGTCCTTAATACTAGAAACTTTGCTTATTTTTCCCTTCAGAGCAAATCTTATGCTGAGAATTTCCTGTGTGAATGTTTCTGACACATCGTTGTGGTATTTTTTCGCAAAACTAGATGCTTTCTCGTACAGCTTTGAGTCAGATAAATTTTGCAATGAGATTGGTTCCAACACTGAGAATGATGAGACAACTTCATGCAAGCCAGTAAAACGGAAGTTCAACTGAGTTGTGATGATGTCCAGAGTACGATAGTAAACTGTTTCTCTACACAAACTCTCTGGATCTTGTAATCTTTGGTCTTCACAAAGCTCGCCAAAATGTCTTTTTACGGTACGAAGTCTCTTTTTTCTCAAATTCTGGTCTGATTGACCACTTCTGGGCTATATCTGTTGCTTCTTTCTTTACATACTCAAACTTATTTCTTAATCTGCACATCTCATCCAT
This sequence comes from Palaemon carinicauda, assembly GCF_036898095.1. NCBI lineage: Eukaryota > Metazoa > Arthropoda > Malacostraca > Decapoda > Palaemonidae > Palaemon > Palaemon carinicauda. The sequence goes on from NC_090758.1 coordinate 36,541,714, forward strand.
GCAAACCTTTAAGAGGTCTGCTGCCTTAGCAAGATCAACTGCTTTTGATTGCAACATTTTTTATACTAAATTTATTGACTGTAAGATTTTTGACTGAAACGTCAAAAGGAATACAGAATTAAAATTTTCAAGACATTTCTTTAGTGCAGTGGCTTCATTGCATTCGTCTGTCTTAGAGCTGCATAATATTATTTGTGCTAGAGCTTTCTGCACATCACAGAATCGAACTTTGAGAGCAAATACCGCATCATAACGTCCAGCCCATCTAGTTGGGTTTAACTTTTTAATAGTTACCCCTTTCTGAGTGCCTCATTCAGAGATAATATGTCCTATATCTTGATACATCAATAATTTATTTCTGCACACCTTTGTATATCCCCTTCATGTTACTAGCTCCATCATATCCTTGCCCACGAGACCTTGAAATAGAAAGTCCACTTTGTTTAATTATTTGCAAAATTTGTTCTGATAGTACAGCTCCACTCATTAATTTGTAGGGCTTTTAGCTTTCCATTATCATCATATTCTATGCTACAGTAACGGTATATTTCACACATCAATTTTGGAAATATCCTGTTTTGTATCTAACGTTATGCTATAAAATGGAGCTGCTTTAATGGCATAAGTAAGTTCTTTTTCAGTTTCCTTTGAAAGAAACTGAATGTGAATAAGTTCATTTTGTATCATTGGGCTCATATACTTTGTTTTACCTTTAGGTTTACTGATTAATTCTGATAGAACTGGATCATATTTAGAAAGCAACTCAATGATGCAAATGAAATTTCCACGTTTCCTTTCATCCTCATCATAATCACCTTCATTTTATGCTTGTGATCCTTCTTTGTGTCCACGAAATGGCAAATTGCACATCGCTAATGTAAGAGTTACATATAATCTGTCCAAAACCTGATGCCAGTATTTTTTCTCCTTTTGAAGATTACCTTCAAGTGCTTCACTCAAAGTTCCATGCAAGCGCCATTGTTCATACACTAGGCTTGAATTATAGTGATTTTGGGATGATACGTGCCTCTTCATACCCTCACCTATGTGTTTCCAATCACAATAGCCATCAATCCATGTATCTTGAAATCTACTCGCTCTTCGATTAGCAAACAACCAACATGTCTCACAATAAGCCTTATCAAGAACAACTGACCACGACCTCTCAATTTTCACACCTGATTTGGATACTGCATGATAATGCTTTTCAGAGAAAGAGCGAACTTCTACATCCTTTTTGAAAGGGCCATTAGGCTTGCAATGTCCATTTGTAATGATAAATCGTTTTGTTTGGTCCTTCAAGTTTTGTTCCATAAAATGTCCTCGGTCTGTAGGCCACAACTATGTTATTGTGTCTAATGAGAGCTCAGGCGCATGGTCTTTTGAGGTACTAGGTTTACACTCATATTCACAGGTATTGCCTAATATAGTATTGAAAACTGGGTCAGAATCAGGCTTGCCAACTTCGTCTGATTTCTTTTCACCAGTATCAGTTGCTGTGTTTGTTTCAACTAAACTAGTACTAGTAGTAGGCATTTCCACACTAGTGACACTAGTATTAGTATTTTCTCCAATAGCTTCACAACTGTCATTGTCCTTTGCATTTTTATTAATCACTTCTACTGTTGGGGAAAAGATACCACTAATTTCTGGAAGTTTTTATGCCTTAATTTCATTTTCTTTTTTTCTTTTTTCGCTTTTCACTGCCACTAAGATGTTTTTGGGAGGCATGATATATCCGATTCACTGTAAATAAAAACTATTATTAATTGAGAAAATTATACTTTGTTATCATCTGATATACAAAAATTCTATTGTTTTTTTTTTTTTTTTTTTTTTTTTGTATGGTGTTTTTACGTTGCATGGAACCAGTGGTGGTTATTCAGCAACAGGACCAACGGCTTTACGTGACTTCCGAACCTCGTCGAGAGTGAACTTCTATCACCAGAAATACACATCTCTCACTCCTCAATGGAATGGCCGAGAATCGAATCTGCGACCACCAAGTTGGGACGCAAACACCGTATCGACCACGCCACTGAGGCTCTATAAAAAAAATTTTGATTGATATCATTTTGAAGATATTAATTAAATTTTTCTTCAATGCACTGCTCTTTCTATTACATTATTTGTATTGTGAGTCAAATAATAAAATTAAGTTCACAATTCGTAATCAACATAATCTTTCATGAGGTGTAAGATAACTATCAGTTGTAGTCCACTTATAAAAGAATATAATGTAAAACAATCAAGAAACGCGAAAAACTTCTCTCACTTTTTCCTTTAAATGATCAAAAGATATTGGCGGTCACAGGCGGTGACAACTGACAAGCTCTGGTAACTGGTGTACACGGAGGCCAGGACTTAGACAGGAACATAACGTGTTCAAGCCAAGATCTCATACGGACCTGTAGTGTACGAACAGTAATACTCCCTATGACCTCATAACTCATAAAGGCCATCATATACATTAACAATATGTAATGTCTTCTCAGTTTCTGTTAATAATCATTTACCAGTATTATATTGAGGAATTTGAAATTTTTTTTTTTCTAAATCACTAAAATATAACAGTAAGCAGTAGCATATTTTTTTCTTCTTTTTACGGCCGTGGGCCCATATCCCTTGGGTCCCTTGGCTCCCTTTCTGTGACTCTATGTCCATGGGCCCCTTTAATCATTATAGGCCCTGGGCCCGTGGCAGTTTGCCACCTCTGCCACCCTATTGTTACGCCTCTGTTGAAAAGGAAGGATAGCTGAATGCAGATTAACTAGAGTTGATACGGGAGCGGGGATAGGGTTACTAGGTCCGGGGGTGGGGTTACTCGGACTCAAAGGAGGCGTCATGTTTACTTTACTTTTTTTTATCTCTACGACTCCTTGCAATCCTATCAAAATCTCTATATGAATACAGACATCCACTGCGTAAACGCATAAGCACTATACAATAAAGATATGTTGCAGATTTATAACACAATTCCCCAAAACAATGATACTAATATTAAGATATTTCCCGATAATTTCTGAAAGAGAAAAAAAAATTCTAGACGAGAATTCGAAGTTGAATACAGTTTCCTTTAATGAAGGAAAAAATTAAGATTTACAAACAACTCACCTCAGCAATAATGGACAATCGAATTGTGATAACAACACTTCACTGCCTTAAACTGAATGCATAAAGAAATGTACTTAGATTGAGTATATATGGGCGAAGGGCGATGTTGTCATTGCTTCTTTCTCTATCTGGTTTGTGAGAGTTTAGCTGTGATGATGAATGTTTTTGGTTTGATATCCCGTCGTAATGTTGAATGTGTGGTTTCCTGGATATGATTCTTAAATGTTTAATAAACGTTGATAAAGACGAATGCCATTCCTTCGTCTTCTTAAGATGTTGATTGAAGATCCAGTTCCTCAGTTTGTATACTATTTATAGTTGATATTCGATGCGTTCATTTCTTCGGTGGACGTAGATACTTCGTCAAAATTGTAGATTCATTACTGTTATAACTGCTAAGTATTACAGTTTAAATTGCTGGTTCTTAAAGTTGATATCTCTTGGTTATTAAAGTTGAATCGCTGGTTCTTAAAGTTTTATCGCTGGTTCTTAAGGTTTATTCGCTGCCACCAATTGTTGGTGTGGTATTGTTATAAACACACATTAGAGTTCCATTTGATGTCTCTTCAATGTGATATGTATATTTAGACTTGCAGGTTTATTCTTCTGAATAAGTCTATTGTAAGTTAACTTTTAAAACAGTTTATTAGTAGCTCCATAACAGGAGTATAGATAGTTTGGTCGGATGACCATCCCGTATGACATGTTGAAAAGAACTAACAAAAATATCATAGTTGATGATAACGTATACTTAGTTATCTGACCATTTATGTAGATATGTAAACACAAAATTAGTACAGGAAGGCATCTGGTTCCTGTGAGACACTCAACTGTTTCTCCCGGGATGCTTTGTATTGTG
>NC_090758.1:36550952-36553452 GCF_036898095.1 Palaemon carinicauda
ATATATATATTTATTTATATATATGTATATAAACATATATATATATATATATACATATATATATATATATATATATATGTATGTATATACTATATATACATATGTATATAAATATACACTTATATATATATATATATATGCACTTATATATAGGTATATATATGCATATATATATATATATATATATACATATATATATATATATATGTGTGTGTATATATATATATATATATATTTGTATATATATATATATATATATTATATATATATATACAATTATATATATATATATATATATGTATATATATATATATATATATATTCAGTATATATATATATATATATATACATATATATATATATATATATATATTGTAGTAGTAGGTTGGCCAGGGCACCAACCGCTCGTTGAGATACTACCACTAGAGAGGTATTGGATCCTTTGACTGGCCAGACAGTAATGCATTGGATCCCTCTCTCTGGTCACGGCATATTTTTTCTTTGCGTACACTTACACAGAATAGTTTGGCCTATTCTTTACATATTCTCGTCTTTCCTCATACACCTGACAACAATGAGATACTTAACACTTCTTCACCCAAGGGGTTAATTACTGTCCTGCAATTTGTTCAGTGTACTTTCCTCTTGGTAAGGGTAGAAGAGACTCTTTAGCTGTGGTAAGCAGCTCTTCTAGGAGAAGGACACTCCAATATTAAACCACTGTTCTCTAGTCTTGGGTAGTGCCATAGCCTCTGTACCATGGTCTTCCACTGTCTTGGGTTGGAGTTCTCTTGCTTGAGGGTACACTCAGGCACACTATTCTATCTTATTTTTTTTCTTCCTCTTGTTTTTTTGAAATGGTGTGTTGGGCAGGCTTAATAGAAGGGCCATGGATGCCTGGTGGTTTATCAAGAGGTTGTCTTTTCCTTTTTCTGATTCTTTTTCTTCTCAAAACCATCCTTACTGTCCTCCCATCAGTTGAATTGGCTAACCTGGAGGGTATTTAGCCTTGCATGGTGTATCGGCTCCTCCATGTTGACCAGTTTTTCCGAATTTTTACTATAGTCTATGGGTATCATCAATCACTTTTCTTATAATTCTGTAAGTATTGTTTTTGTTATAATTCTTGTTAATCTAGTTTATAAGTATGATGTCTCTTTTTTTATTTCTATTAATTCTTATGCTGTCAGGAGACATTGAGCGAAATCCGGGACCAGTACGTCCTAGATTTCGTCAATGTCGTCTTCTGTATTGCAATATTCGTGGTCTTCATGCAAATATCCAAGACCTTACAGTTGCGTCCAGACAGTATGATATTCTTTTGTGCTCAGAAACTTTGGTTTCTAATATGAGGCACTCATCTGAGCTCCTTATAACTGGTTTTAAGAAGCCAATAATGTTGAAACGTGATGCCATCCCTAGGGCCAGGGGAATGGCGGTGTATATTAGGACCGAGTACCCTGCTTCTCATAAGTCCTGCTATCGATGTGGATGTCACGAGATTCAGGTAATAAAAGTTTGTGGCAGGCATAACAACTTTTATTTATGTTCGATCTACCGGAATCCAGACATGGATGATTCTATCTTCGATTGTCTTCTTACCCTTATGGCTAAGATACAAGAAGATGATAGAAAGGCTTCTTTTGTCTTTGTTGGTGATTTTAATGCTCACCATAGGGAGTGGTTAAGTTCTATCTCTCCTACCGATCGCCATGGCTTAAGAGCTTTAGACTTTGCCTCTGAATCAGGCTGTGAGCAAATCATAAATGAAGCTACTCACAGGTCTGGTAATTGCTTGGACCTCGTATACACTGACTCCCCTGGCGTTATAACTGGTAAGGTTGGTTCTCCAGTCGGGACATCTGATCATGCCTTGATTTCATTATTAGTGAAGACTGAGCAGCCTGTCCCTGATATATCATATTCTTGTAAAATTTATATGAAATCCCAAGCAGACTGGAATGGGATTTTACATGATCTTTTGTGCTTGAATTGGTCACAATCATATAATAGTGTAGATCCTGTTGTCCCTTTGAATGAGAATCTAGTCAACATAATTGAAAGGCGTATCCCTTCTCGTGTGCTAAGGTACCGAGTGAAGGACAAACCGTGGTTCAATGATGATTGTAGACGTGCTTTTTTGGAGAAGCAGGAGGCCTATCAACTTTGGAAGGGTAACAGATCAGATTTGACCTGGAACAACTATACTCAGCTTCGAGCTTTTGCTCAGAGAGTTTATGCCTCAACTGAAAAGGAGTACAATTTAACCATAAAAGAAACACTTTCTGGTACAACTCAGGAACATAAATGGTGGTCTACCCTTAAATCTGTACTCTTTGGTGTAGATGCAACAGTTCCTCCTTTACTTAAACCAGATGGCTCAGTCACCCACTGTCCAAAGGAAAAGGCAACCCTTTTGGCTGATGTTTTTGACAGTAAACAGAGTAATGAAAAACTTGAACTTCCTCATTCCTGTTTTCCTGAGGCTAAACTAACTAGT
>NC_090758.1:36563452-36595952 GCF_036898095.1 Palaemon carinicauda
AATACACATTGCTATGTTCAACATCAATCCGTAAACACTTGCCAAACTTCTAAATTTTGTAATCTGATAATCAGCATGTCATACTGGCTCAGAGCCAACCATTATTTGACTTGATAAGCAGCTTATCAAGGAGACCGTCCGCCATGCCCGCCATATTTATTTATAATGATCCAAAATACACATATATTACCTTCATCGAATAAAAATTTCAAGTCATTTGATGAAAACCTTTTTGGTTTATTAGCAAAAATCATGATTTAAAAAAAAAAAATTTAGGTACCTTTTCCCCACTAATACGACACTAATTTTATTGAATCTGATACCATAAAAATTACTTTATCAACCAAATAATTCTGTTAGACAGAATTTTTATTTTCCTTTTTTTACGAATTTTTCTTTTTTTCTTTGTTTATTTGCAAAATAATCGTGAACAAGAAAGTAAAATAAGATAAAAATTCCGTCTAACAGAATTTTGGGATTTTTATTCTTCTTTTCAATGATATCGTTCTCTCTAAAATCAAACAATAAATAAGTGAGAAAATGTACCTACTGTAAGTGTGAATAATTATGTTTTTGAGTCATGAGCTCCCAAATATTTGCAAAAAAATTTCGCTTATTTTCTTTAAAATATCCTGAGAGCATTATTATGATAACTTTTATTGTTTATTCCTACATAAACGCAACCTAAACGAGGTATTTAAACCCTCAGTTTACTATTACTATGCCATGAGTTGCCAGTGATCTCTCATTGTTGCCAGTGTTTTAATTAGCATGTTTTAGCTCTGTACTCTTATTCATGTTTCCCTCTCTTCTTGGTTCTTTTTCCTTGTTCTCTACTTACATTTTGTTCTTTTTATGACCTTAGGTAACATAGGTCTTGCTGTAAAGTTCCCGAGGACGTTGTGAAAACACAATGTACATACGAACTGTAAGTGAAAAAACACAAGCATTATAACTTATATACGTCATTGGAAACTCTAGCTGCTGTTCTTGTAACTGAGAGTTTTCATTCACCTACCCTCTACCAATGCCTTCTCTTTCTGCCAGAAGTATGAGCTTTCGAAACATAACAAAGAGAGAGAGAGAGAGAGAGAGAGAGAGAGAGAGAGAGAGAGAGAGAGAGAGAGAGAGAGAGAGAGAGAGAGTTTGGGTATCAAATTCATCACAACGTGTCCCTCGCTACCATACTTATATGGCGTAATCAAAACTAACAAAGAAAACTTTCCTGCTAGACCCATCATAAGTTCCGTGGGATCTTGTTCTTACAAACTATCTAAATGGCTGGTAAATGAGCTATCACCTATTCTTGGGACTATATCGGGATACTCTGTGAAAAATAATGAAGATTTTATTTTTAGGTTAAGGAGGTTTGATTTTAATTATAATTTTAAGTTAATAAGCTTTGATGTAAAATCACTTTTTAGGAAAGTTCCTGTGGATGAATTGTTAGAGTTTTTTAAAGACGAACTCGTCAAACATACGTTTACTGTGGATACTGACTCCATTCTTAAACTTTTAAAATTGTGCATAAAAGGTTGTAGGTTTACTTTTAATGGTGAATTCTTTGAACAGAAATTTGGTATGGCAATGGGCAATCCTCTCTCTCCTTTGTTAAGCAATATTTACATGGAATTTTTTGAGACCAAGTACCTACCTAGGATTCTACCTGCAGGTATCTTCTGGGTCAGATATGTTGATTATATTTTTTGTGCTTGGCCCATTGATAAGGATGAAAAAGCTTTTCTAACAGCCTTAAACACTCTGGTACCATCTATTGAGTTTTCATTGGAGATAGAATTCGATAACAAGCTTCCCTTTTTAGATGTTCTAGTATTTAGACAAGAAAGGTCTTTTAAATTTACTGTATATAGAAAACTTACGAATGTTAATTCGTATATACATTTCTATTCTAATCATCACCCATCAACCAAAATGATGGTTTTTTCATCCATGTTTTTACGGGCACTGCGGGTAAGTTGCCCTGATCTCGAAGCTGAGCTTGGGAAAATTCATGAAATGGCATCTGTTTTAAAGTACCCATCACATTTCATAAACAAAGCCTGTCAAAAGGCAAAGAAAACTTTTTATGGCTTTGTTAACAACGATGATTTTAATGTGAATAACCTCCTTGTTTTACTTTTGTCAAACAGTTTGTACCTCTACCTGGAATTTTAAAACCTTTTGGAATTAATGTAATTTTTAAAAACAACACATTAAAGAATATATGGATAAAAAAAAATTCCCCAAAACAGATTAACGGATGTATATACGAAATTCCATGCAATCAATGTAATAAACAATATATTGGTCAAAGTAGCAAAGCACTAGAAACTCGATTAAAACAGCAAAAATATAATGTAAGAACGGGAAACATTGCCAGCAGTCTTTTTCAGCATATGAATGATTGCAACCACGCTATTAATTGGAAAGCTGCTAAAGAACTTATATTTTGCAAAGATTTTGTTAAAAGAAATATCATTGAAACAATTTTAATTAAGACAAATTTCGAAGATCTGCTTAACACCAGTTCAGGTATGTAAAAAATATTTTTAAACAACTAACTTTTAAGTAATTTGTAATTTGCTCATTTTTTTTTCTGTTTTACGTCTTCACAGAGGTTTCTTTGTATTCTAATTGTACTTTTAAACCATAAGACCGTGAAGAGGTGTAATAATAACACGAAAGCGCTTGTCCAATCTTCGTTTCCTCTTTCCTCCCGGCCTGCTGTCATCTTGAGACATCGCACATTCCTGCGATTTGTCATTAATATATATATATATATATATATATATATATATATATATATATATATATATATATATATATATATATATATATATATCTATATATATATATATATAGATATATACATATATATTAGTGTGCTACTGTTATTAACACACATTGAGTATGTGTTGTTTGAGATGTTGAGTCTTGAAATAAAGTCAAGCATGTTAACTTTAAAATGGTTTGTTCTCTAAAAACAACAGTGTTAACATCTCCATCACAGGAGTATAGCTGGTTTGGTCGGATGACCAATTCAGGTGAAGTATAGATAAGAACTGCCTAAAATATCGATATCACAGATATCGTACATTTAGTTATCTTAGCATTCAAATACAATATGTAAACTTTACATTAGTCTAGGAAGACACTTGCATCCGGTGGCGACACAATCTTTCACACGGTATGCATTTGTGTATATGCTTCATAAAAATGTTACATTGCTGAGAGATGCAAAATGCATCCTCTTTTGATTTTGTCTGACTACAGCAAATCTCACGCTAGCTTCTTCTTCCACAATGACATATTACGTCATGTGTTTTAAACATGTAATAACTATTACATCAGCTCGGCCAGCTATCTCATTTTTCTTTTTTTTTTTAAATTTAACAAGATGCCAAAATATGTTTACTAGGAGTGTGCCTGGATATATGTATTATTCTTTGTTTAACTTTAGCCATAAGCAAATGAGGACGAATGTCCAAATAGGCACATTAAAAAAAATAATAACAATAATGCATATGAAAAGATATTACCAAAGCAAAGAAAAAAAATGCATGATAAATACAGATCACATATATGGTACATTGCTAGCAAATGATTATATGTTACCCAAAAAAATACTGATATACATATGATTCGGTAACTTGTTAGAGTATAATTGTTACCTTTGTCAAAAATATAGATTAACACAATACGGTAATTAATAAAAATATTTGTTACCTTGGTAAAGATTCAATTTCAGGGCACAAACATGAATTCCTGGTACGTACACGTACCATTGTTTCGTATATATATATATATATATATATATATATATATATATATATATATATATATATATATATATATATATATATATATATGGCTTATATATTTTATTAGATGCCCATAGATTCTGTTATCTTTATTTTTTTCTCTCTTTTCTTTTAACATTCCGGCTTATATATTTTATTAGACGCCGAGAGAAAATTTTTTTAAAAAGTTTTTTAAATGTATTTTAACAATGCAAATGTTCTATAGTCTCTTCAATTACATATTACTAGCGTACTAACTGCTTTTCGTACACACGCTATTCCCAGACAATTTTACTCCTTTTAGCTAATGAAGTGGCCACTTTCAAACGGCTTTAAACTGAATTAAATAAGGAGTTTTGTCTGGACATGGCAAAACGTTCTGTTTTAGCTGCAAACTGTTCCTTAACCTACGCCAAACAAGGATGTTAATGGCGATAAATATCATCACCGTCACAACTGTTCCTGCTAGTAGTATGGGGTGAAGAAATTCCTTATAAGTCGGTGACAGGTGGTCCATCTCGGTCAATTTTATCAACAGCATGGCTACCTGTTTGTTTTATGGGAGAGGTAGTGATGGCATTGTAGTCGTCCACGTGGAGTTCGCAAAGTAGGCTCGTTCTCTGATGATGGTCTTGATCCCGGTCACCATGGAATTAGGGGAAGTCCCGATACAACCATCTGCTGCAACGAAGAGTTTGGCATAGGACGTGGATCCGTCCGGGCATGATACATTGAAGCCATCCTTGTCGTATCGTATCCACGAGCCATTGTTCAGTCTGCAATTGAACTCATTATTGTCAAAGGGATAAAGCTTATCCAGACAATTTTCACTTGTATGGGAGAGAGCACCGTCTAGCACTATACCTAACTCGTATGAATCCATTAAGTTTTTATGGAATTCAAATGAGTCAGCTGTGCATATTTTTCTATCCATTGCGTCTGAGCAGTGAGTTAATTGATTTAAGTCTTTTAATGACCGTATATGTTTCCTTGTCTGGGGAAATCAATACGTGTCCTGTCAAACTGGATATTACTGGATTTGAGTGATTTGTCATGAAAGTCGAGAATGGTGATATCCTGTAAGATTGCCAGGCATCAAAAGAATCAAAGGGAATTGTAATCATAATCTTGTTATATGCAATGCTTACTGTAATTAGGAATTAATAAAATTCTAACCTACGTGCGTCTAACAAAGGAACATAGCCTAGTTTCTCCCGTCCGTTCTCCAAACTAACTTTAAGTATTTTATAGGCAACAAATGGGGCGATAGTACACCTTTAGTTTGCTAACGTGATAGCTTCTACATAATCTTTGGATTTCTCAATGAAATGTGCAATTCTGTTATGTATGTGATCTATTTTTGAATCATAATACGTTAACGTTGCCAACAAATCCTGTACTTCCAAAATCTGACTGATATTACTTGAATGTTCATTTACTAAATCCATAATTTGATTGATTGAAGCTAACTGATTTCTTAGTTCTGACATAATCAATTCATCTTCATGAGTCAAGAACTCAATTTTCTTGTTTTGATTACTAATCTTAAGATGATTGGAAATTCCTAAACCTAAACTCGCAATAGACCCAAAGATGTTCAGTGCAGCAAAAAAAAAAACCGGTTACGTCTCTCTTTATGTTCGTGTCCTACAGTCCACATCAAAAGGTCATGAGCAAAAGATTCTGTCTCGTAAGTCATATTTTGCAAGTCATCAGATAGAATCTCTGCAAATTTTAGTGTCGATCCAAGCGAACTCTCTGTAGCCGAATGAAAATGTCTTCTATGCAACTCATCTAATGAGACAGCAAACCTTGAAATGACGCTTTTTAAGCTAGTGACATCATTCTCTGGAAGAAAAATTGCTTGCATATGCACTTCTACAATTACGTTGCTTGATGTAATAAAAACGTCTTCTTGTCTTTCAACTATAGTGCCATATTTTAGAGCTCGTCCTACACGAGAAAAATGTCTGAGCGAACAATATCACTCCCAACAACAACAAATTCATCTTGGAAACCTGTAACGAGAAAAACATATGTAATTACTCCTGTATTAAGAAGAAAACTTTTAATTATACAAATACAAATTTTTCCCTCACTTCTTTCCCTCTCTTTTTTTTCTAATTTCTTATGTGAGCCAAGGGTACTATTCTCTCATCCGTGGGTTGGGATACGTTTTGAACTCTAAACCTATTGGCCGTTAATGTTTCCAAAATGTTAAATGGGCCTTCAAACTTAGGTGCTAGTTTATAATTGAGTCCTTTACGTACATTTACCTGTATGTATACATTATCACCCACGGTATATGTTTTAGTTGGCTTCGCTATTTTATCATGATTCCTTTTCATTATGATTTGTGATTCTTCTAAATTCTTTCGAAGGATATCATATCGACTTTTGCTTGCATTTATACATTCTTTTGAAGGATTTGATAGATTAGTTGTAGGCGTTAATACATGGAAAGGCGTTCTAGCTGGGGTACCATACAATGCTTCATGCGGTGACATTTTAATTGATATATGATATGAATGATTCAGAGTACTCAGTACCGCAGGTATTGCAGTATCGCAATTGCGGTCTGATCCCCCTAGTGTTACTCTTAATATATTTAAAACCTTCCTATTTGCTCTTTCCACTAGCCCATTCGACTCTGGGTGATATATCATGGTATTTATTTTCTTTATGCTAAGGAATTGACACATGAGGTCAGAAAGTGATTATTAAATTCTCCACCCGAGTGTGAGATTATCATGTGTGGAATTCCATGTTTACAAATGTAACACTCGTAAAACTTCCTAGCCCATTCAATCGCAGTTTTAGTTTTAAGCGCTATTAGTTCTGTATATCGAGGTAAAGCATCTACAATTACTAAGAGGTGCTTATTTCCTCTGTCTGACTCGTAAAATCCTGTTAACAAATCTAAATGTATTCTTTCAAAGGGTTGATTGGGCACGGGATAAGCCCCTAGGCTGACAGGTGTTTTTGTATGCCCTTTGTTTTCCTGATATGTGCAACAATTAGCTATGTGTTTTTTTATATCTGTAAGCATGGTATGCCAATAAAATAATGATTTGGCTTTCTGTGACATTAATGAGAACCCAGGGTGTCCATGTAATGGATTTGCATGCAACCAATTCAGGACAGTGGAAATAAGTGAGATTGGTACTTCTTCCTGGTCGTTAGTTACATGTGGTGTATTGCGGTTTTCTTTGTCACGGTCCTACACAGAATATTATCTTTGATTATATAATTCTGCTGCTTATACTTTATATATCCCTTTTCCTTATGATTGCCATTCAAAGCATTTATAATCGTTTCTATTTTCTGATCTTTTCTTTGCTCAGTCTGTAATAATTCAGCGCTCCAGCCTAAATCTTCTTGTTCAGATATCGTTTTAACAATAGGCATGGATGTTGATATATCTATTAATTCAGCTAAAGGCTCCGTACAAGATGACACGGGGTCGCGTGATAATGTATCCGCAATGATTTTTGCTTTCCCAGGTAAATACCCGATTCTTGCGCCAAAATCTTGAATGATCAAATGCCACCGAGTTCGTATAGGGCTGTGGTTGAAGCCTTTAAAGAACTCGGTTAGTGGTTTATGGTCAGTAAGAACCTTAACGGGATAACCGTATATTATGAACTTAAAATGCACTAGTGAATTAACAATAGCTAGCCCTTCCTTGTCTATTATTGCATACTTACTTTCGGAAGTTCTCAGTTTTAGAAAATAAAAAGCTATCGGGAAAAACTGTTTATCATATTGCTGAAGCAATACCCCTCCTACTCTTAAGTCTGAGGCGTCTGTTGCAATGCAGAATTCCTTACCAAAGTCAGGAAATTTTAAGATAGGAGAACTACACAGTTCATCTTTCAAGGTATTAAATGCCTGTTGATGATGCTCAGACCATATGAAATCTACGCCCTTCTTCGTAAGATCAGTGAAAGGAGAGGCTATTATTGAATAGTTTACGTATAAAACGCCTGAAATATCCACTACACCCAAGAAATTGCTGTATTCCCTTGACATTAGTAGGTATGGGAAAATTACGTATAGCCGACACCTTATCTTGGACTACTCTAAGACCTTGGCTTGACACCATGAAACCCAAATATATTAATTCTGTTTTGAAAAATTCACACTCAATAATCTTTACCCTTAAGTTATGTTGTCTTAATCTCTGTAGTACTAGTTCTAACTTACATAGATGTTCCTCTAAGGTGTTGGAAAAGATTACAAGATCGTCCATATAGGCATGAAATATATCCCCTAACAAGTCTCCAAACACTATGTTAATCATTCTTGTAAATGTTATGGGAGCACAACGTAAACCAAAAGGCATCCCTAAAAATTCATAATGTCCCCTGGCTGTGCTGAAGGCTGTGTATGGGATACTATGTTCTTCTAATGATATCTGGTGAATGCCTTTAAGTAAGTCCAAACTGGTAAAATATTTATTCTGACCTAACAAAGACAAAATATCGTCAGTACATGGCACTGGGAATCGATTAGGGATCGTCTCCTCGTTTAGACGACGGAAGTCTACGCAGATACGCCATGTTCGATCTTTTTTCGTTACAACTATTAATGGAAAATTATAAGGGCTGTTTGATTTCCTAATGACTCCTTCTTCTAGCATTTTACCTACTTCATCATTTATTTCATTCTGGAATTTCATAGGGAGTCTGTACGAGGGTACATAGATAATTTTCTGCTTGTCCTTTAACCTTATTTGATGCTCGATCACATCTGTTTTTCCTAAGGATTCATCCGTAGTGGAAAAAACATCATGATATTTAGTTAAAAGTCCAAATCTTTTCTGCTGAATTTCTTTGTCTTGAATGTCTTTATTGATTTTATTTTTAATAGATTGCAAGAGGGATTCATCCGCAATTGATTGAGCGTGATTGATTTCAGCAACGGTAAGAATACGATGTTTATAAACTTCTACATCCAAGATATGTTGATTTTTGTGAATTACTAAAGTGATATTTAATTGATTACAGACTTCAATATTACATTGTTGATGTGAGCCTACTGTATAAATAACTTGTGTGACAGACAATCCATTAGTTTTCAAAGTGTCGGAAAGGATTAATATTTCAGATCCCGGTAATGTTTTCTTTATTTGCACTATTAAATTCGAAGGTACGTTTGGCTTGATAGATTGCGTGCAAGATGATATTACGGGTGAACGAGAATTCTGCTGGGTCGCGTATATTATTTCTTTATTAGTGAGACAAGTTATTGGTTCTTCAACGTACATTACGGTTACATTTATCGTCTCCTTTTTATCCAAAACTGATTTCAAGGTATTAGAAGACTTATAGAATTTTCCTTTGATATACACGCCGTGCTTGGCAGGGGCTAAGATAATGTTTTGATTTCCCATAGATGGGTATCCTATAATTACAACTGGATACATATCAATGTTTTGTACAACAACAAGTGTATCGGCAAACGTGTGTTTACCGACCTTGAACTGAATATGAGTTATGCCTATTACATTTAATTCATTATTTCCTTTACCCGAGAGTCTCACTTCGGATTTTTCTATCGGAAAGTTCGAAAACAACAAATGATGTGTCCTCAAATCCATTATATTACGTGTACTACCAGAGTCAAAAAATAACGTAAAGGATTTGTGTTCTAAAATTACAGCATATAATGTTGGTCGTAACTCATTTTGGCTTATTATTGTAAGAATTCGTTGCAAATCTATGGGAGCATGCACCGTTTTACTTAATTCGGCCATGTGTTTCATTGGAAAATCTATTGCCTCACAATGATCTGATAAAACATGAAATTGATTATTCAATACTATTGATGTTGACATGAATGACCTTGACCCAACATCACCCTCTTCCCCACTGGAGTTAATTTTGTGGTATTTGCTTTGCTCTGCCCATTCTGAAAATTAGTCTGACCTTGCGAGGTCTGGTTTGACGACCCAGGCTCAGCGTTATTCGAAGAATTGTTTGTTTGTTTCGGACTCTGAACTACATTGACGTTTGGCTGTTTCTTCTTATTGTTAAAATGGGGATTTTTCTTTTTATTTTCATATGGAACTGACAGTGGAATTGACTGTGTATTTCTAGGATTTTGTTGTGTCTTCCTTTTGTGAGGAGTAATATTTCTCAAGATCTAAGGAAAACTAGAACTAGAAGAAGAGAAAACCACATACTTTTAAAAAATTTTCTGGAAGACACCAAACGAAAGACAAGTACTACAAGGATGGAAACTAGGTAATGTGCTTCCAATCTACAAGAAGGGGTCAAAAGAAGAACCTGCCAACTACAGACCAGTATGTGTAACCTCAGTGCCTTGTAAAAGTTTTTGAGTAAATTATAGTAGATTCAATTGTAGAACATATGAAGAATTTTTTATTTATTTCTAATTTCTTGATTGACAGTCAACATGGTTTTAAACAAAAGAGATCATGTGTGACAAATCTTTTGGAATATTCCCCCAACATGTTTAGCATTTATGACAAAAGCAGGGCAATAGACATCCTATACCTGGACTCTCAAAAAGCTTTTGAGAAATAACTCATAAAAAATTAATGGTCAATTTTAGAGCACTAGGCATCATTGACGAGCCAAATGAATGGATCGAAGATTTGCAAACAAGCCAAAAACAGAGCGTTATAATTAATGGGGAATCATCAGAGTGAGCAGCTGTCCTTGGCCCATTGCTCTCTCTGATCTATAATAACAACATAGATTTAGGATTATCTAGTAAAATAACCAAGTTTGTCGTGAAAAATAAACTAGGCATAAATGTTGCGAACTCAGAGGACGTAGAAACCTTAAGAGGAGATCTAATGAAGTAAGGAGAATGGGTCCAGAAAAAAGTGGCAAATGACTTTAAACTTTAAAATGTAAAGTCATGCACATAGGTTATAGTAACCCACAATCACATTACTCACTGCTGTGTAATGAGGTAGAAAGCGTAGACCAGGAGGAATATGTCGGTATTATTATCACCAAGGATCTGAAGTTCACCAAACAGCGGATGTAATAAACAATAACACGGTAACGAGTTCAAGAATAAGTTAGACAAGATACTAAGAACTCTCCAAATGCATAAACTAAATTGCCTTGCCGAGGAGCAAATGATGTCTTCATGGATGGACTAAAAATCAGTTTTTGAACATCAAAAATACTTGTAACTCCTTGTAACCCTCTCTCTTTAAAAAATAAAAAGATATATGAGAAGATATTCAGTATATCTTTTTGGCTGTGCTGAAACTTGAAAATGTCTTTCACTCTTTTGCTGACCTCTTCCACCTTTCCATATTCTTTCACACAAAGGCTCTCTCTCTCTCTCTCTCTCTCTCTCTCTCTCTCTCTCTCTCTCTCTCTCTCTCTCTCTCTCTCTATGAAAAAAAATGAGAAGATATTCTGTATCGATTCTATGCTGTACAAAAACTTAAACTTATCGTGGAATTAATGTAATTAACGTGATTTCAGAGTTATATGACATGGTCTTGTGTAACCGTATAATGCAAAGGGTTACTCCCTATAGGGAACCGGCTGGTGGACATCCTAAAAGGGGATGTATTGAACGTTACGATTATCACTTGGATTTGCCTAAAAGGGAAAAATTACCTCTATTGGTTACCTTTGTAAGCTATTGTAAGAGATAAACAAAGGAAGTTTATTTTCAATAATATTTTGAGAGATAGGAACGGATGGTAGACGGTCTATGGGTACATGCAATGGAACTTACTTTAGAGTACAATACTTCTTTTGCTAGGTTATGGTTAAGTTCTCTTAACCTTGCTATTGAAATAGGTAGGTGGAACAGAAGAGGTCGAGGTCACCTCCCATTAGAGGAGAAACAAGGCCCTTGTGGCGAGGTACAAACCGAGGTACATGTGGTGGAGTCATGCCCCATTACATATAGTATACGAAAGAAGTATGATATAAATTCATTCCATCAGATTCTTGCCAAAAGTGTACACACCACTGTGAAAATTGCCCACTCAATCTTGAACTGCTACCCATAGATATATTTTCATTGGTTTAATAGTAATTTCTAATTTTATGTTAAATTGATCAATAGGATATATGTTTAATGATTTTAATTTTGATAAATGCTAAGGAACTATTATAAATCCTATAATTTCATCGACTGTATTGTGTATAAAATAATCTAAATATCCCGATATGTAAAATAGATTCATGTTAGTATGTAATTATATTTATTTCAATTTTTGATGTAGAATTTGTGGTTAATAAAAATATCTATCTATCTATCTGTCTATCTATCTACCTATCTATATATCTATCTTTCACTTCTTTCTTGACCTCTTTCCCTATTTCCCTTACTTCAACACACACGCACTCTCTCTCTTTCTCTCTCTCTCTCTCTCTCTCTCTCTCTCTCTCTCTCTCTCTCTCTCTCTCTCTCTCTCTCTCTGTGAATGAAGGAGTAAGAAAACGGATTTTGAAGCAAAGCGAAAAATCTATTTTTGGGCTCAGGCCATATCGTGCTGATGGAAGTTCCTTCATTAGTAGCTTCCTAGGTTATATTTGACTACAGTGATATATCCCAGAGAATTTACCAAAGGTATCCAGAATTCTAATTCCTGGAGCGAATATCCCTTAAAATTGGATATCACGTAATCAGAGGAGGTATTCTTGACACGTCTCATAGCTAACTACACCCCCAATAGCATTTCCGCTTCGAGGGGAAAAGTGGCAAGAATATAGGAGAGTCGTTAAAGAGGCAACGCTCTCGATACTCCTACTGTACTGTAAATAGTGCGCTGAATCACCACCGCGAGGCCCACAAAGCCCTTCTTTGTAGCTTTGTAGGAGTTGCAGGTACAGTACCATAGGGAGGGATTCATTATCCTTTTTTCAAAAAGAGGGTGGGTCCATCAGGATGACATATCTACCTCACCCAAAAATAGATTTTTTCGCTTCGCTTCAACATCGGTTTTTTTGGGGTCAGGCCATGTCGTCCTGATGGAAGTTTACCAGAGCATTAATGTATCTGTGGATTTTCAATAGTGCTGTTATCTCTGGAAAAATATTTCCTATTTGGTCTTCTATACCTAGAGATACTTGATGTTACCGTCATACATCAATTGACTGATCATAAACTATAACAGTTCTTCCTGCCCCTAGAGGGAAGAGTCTGGGTAGAATCTAGGAAAAAGCGCGAGGATTGTGAGTTCAAGGAACAATCTAGCAAACAAATTGTATATTAGTGTCATCATATACATAAAATATAGTTTGTACTTAGATGGTATATCTGTATAGGTTACTGATACCTCCCAAGTCTGGCTGAAAAGAGACAGACTGGTTTATATACATGTAGGAAAACTTAGTTCAGTAAAATAAACCGTATAGTACAATCAGTTCTTACCTGTTTGCTGGGAACAGTCTTAACCTCAGTTTCGCAATATTTTCTTAAATATTAAAAGAATCAAGGATGCTCTGACTTTATTCTTAATCTAGAATGTTTGAGGCGAAAGAGACGCAAAGGTTCATTCTATTGTTTATTACAAAAATAGAAATCATGGTTGTATTCAATTACATCTTATGCAGAACAATTCTGCATGAAAGAATAAATAGTAATAACAGAATTGAAATAAGTTTCACCTGAAAAGGAAAACATTAGCCATTCTAAGGGAAATATAAAATTTCACTATGTATTCTGTTGTTACTAGGAACACTGTGCATATAAGTATGCCTGGCACTTGTGTCAGTCTATTATGCTTAATGTCACCTGTGTAAAGAGAACAGTCTATAGTGTTATCACTAAACATAATACTCGACATGATGTCTTACGAGTCTATCATGTACTCCCTTCACTAAAAGTCCCAATTAGTTCACTGTTCTTCGCAGTAATCAAGCAGCAGGATTTATAATACTGCCTGCTGCCACCACATGAAATTTTATTTCCTGTAATTGCTTCTCATAGTGTTTGAAGAAAACTCTGTATGACTTCCATCCAGTATAAGCCCGAAGGCTTTCAAACGACATCGTGTGAAAAAAATTCAAAGACGAGGCAACTTTTCTCGGATCATGACCAGCGGGTGAACTGTCTGGATCCGCTCTGCATGTAAAATGGGTGATTTTCGCCCTTAACTGTTTCAAGGATAATGTTGAACCAGACGCGTCTCCCCTGAAAAGCTGACCTCCCTTAAAGTGTTAAGTTCTACAAAGATAGACCTATATGCATTCCACTGGGCAGAGGGATGCTTCTTCCTTCAGAGAGCAGATTCTCCAAGGACCCCATGTTTTAGTGGGTCGCTCGTTCTTGGCGAGAAACATCGGATCCGGAAATAGGTTCAGTTCTCCGGAGTCTGTGAACTGAATGTGGCCATCATCCCTCGAAAGGGCCACTATTTCGCTAACTCTGGCTCCTGAGGCTAGTGCAAATAAGAACATCACCTTTCGAGTCAAGTCTTTCAGCGAGCAATCCTCATTGTTCAGAGTTGATGCAAAGTGAAGAACCTTATCAAAATACCATGAAATGGGCTTTGGAGGAGCTGCGGACCGAAGTTTAGCGCAGGCTTTTGGAATCTTGTTGAAGATTTCATTAGAAAAGTCTACCTGGAAGGCATATAGTATTGGTCTGGCTAGGGCAGATTTACATGTAGTAATCGTGTTGGCTGCTAAACCTTGTTCATGAAGATGGATGAAGAAGGACAAGCAGAAATCCGTAGAAATCTCCTTAGGTTTCTTCGCCTTGACAAAGGCCACCCATTTCTTCAAGGAAGACTCATATTGTCTTCTTGTTGACTTTGACTTGTATTCCTCTAAGAAGTTAATACAGTCCCTAAAAATCCCAAACCATTTCTTGACCGCTAAGGCGAGAAAATCATGAGATGAGGGTTTTGGGTTTTCTCTGATGAAGCTGAGACAGTCAATTTCTGCACTTGCTGAGTCAGAACTGGGTCCGGCAATGGGATCAGCTTCAGGCGTAGGTCCGTTATTAAAGGGAACCAAACACTGTTGGGCCACTTATGGGCCACTATTGCTGCTATTCCCCGAAAGGATCTCAGTTTGTCGAGGACTTTCAGTAGAAGGTGGATTGGAGGGAACAGGTAGATCTTGGACGACCTGTTCCAATCTATGGACCTTAGTTTCCACTAGAGGGTAGCTTCTTGTTATCGCTCGTTGTGAAGGTCTATCTGCAGTCCCGGGACTTTGCGTAATATGAGGGAGAATGATTTTGCGTCTAGGGACCATTCTGACTCTATCGGGTTGACCCTGGATGGAGCGTCCGCTGTCACATTGCAGAACCCTTGAAGGTGGACTGCTGAAAAGTGCCATCTCTTCTTCTTTGCTAGATGAAGGATGGCCAGTATCACTTGATTTATGTGAGGCGATCTCGAGCCTTGTCGATTTAGGCATCTCATTACAACTTCGCTGTCTAGAACCAGACAGATGTGGATTGAGTAGCAAAGTTGCAGTTTCTTCAGAGAGAGAAGAACCGCCATGGCTTCCAGAAAATTGATGTGGAAGGTCTTGAAGAGAGGGAGACCAGGTTCCCTGGACTTTCAGATGATGAGAGTGACCTCCCCACCCCTCTTTTGAGGCATCCGTGTGAACGGTGACTGCCGGTGGAGGTGGTTTCAGAGGTGCCTTGCTCTTCAGGTTCTTGTCTTCCGACCATTGTTTGAGCAGTGATCGCAGACGATTTGGAATCGGTCTTTGTAGATCTCTTTGAGCGTTTGATGCGTAGTTTCTCCAAACTCCTGATGCATCTTTTAATTGTGCTTTCAATATTAGATATGTCACTGAGGCAAACTAGAGGGACCCCAATACTCTCTCCTGTTGCCTTCTTGATATACTGTCGGATTGAAGAAGTCTCTTGACAGATTCTGCTATCTCTTTCCTCTTCTTTGATGGAATGGAAAGGCAGTGTGACTGTAAGTCCCAGTGGACCCCAGGCACTGGAACTTTTAAGCTAGAGATAGACGAGACTTTTCCAAGTTGATCTTGAATCCTAAGTGTTCCAGGAACTGGATCATTTGCTTGGAGGCTTGCCTACACTCTTCCTCGGATGCTGCCCACACCAGCCAGTCGTCCAGGTCGGCTACTACCTGGAACCCCTTTAGGCGTAGTTGATGAATGACTGCATTCGCAAGCTTGGTGAATACCCTTGGCGCTATGTTTAGACCGAAGGGCATGGCTCTGAAAACGTACTTTCTTTTCTGTAGTTTCAACCGTAGGTAGGGGGAAACTTGACGGTTGATTGGAACATGCCAGTACGCATCCGTCATGTCTATGGAGACTGTGTATGCCCGTTTGGGCAAAAGGGTCTTTATGTGTTGAAGCGTCAGCATTCTTAACTTGTGGTTCACTATGAACTTGTTGAGTGGTGATAGGTCCAGAATGACTCTGAGCTTTTCTGAATCCTTCTTCGGAACACAAAATAGCCTTCCTTGGAATCTGATGGACGTTGCCTTCCGTATAACTCTTTTGTTCAGGAGTTCCTGAACATATTCTTCCAGAATGGGGGTTGAATGCTGGAAGAATTGAGGAAAGTTTGGTGGAGTTGAGCTCCAACTCCACCCTAGTCCGTTCTTGATTAGGCTGTGGGCCCAGGGATCGAAGGTCCAACGGTCCCGGAAGAGGAAAAGTCTCCCTTCTACTGGTAGCATCTCACTTTGAGTGCTGGTTGGAGGACTTGTCTCCTTGGCCACGTCCACCTTTGTTACCCCTACCTCTGAAGGGGCGTCTAGAGGATCCTTGAAAGGAACCTCGATTGGCTTTCAAAGACTTGGGTGAACACCGGCGATTGGGTCGCCTGTGTTTCGGGCACCAGTGGCCACGGGAAGCTGTTGCTGTTTTCTGGGCGGAGAGGGCACTCTTGGTCGTTTTGATTTATTCTTCGGCTGGGGACCCTCGTCAGCGGAAGATTTTCTTTTTGAGGACAAGCCCCATTTGGAGAAGAGATTCCTGTTCTCTGTAGCAGCTTTGTCCACGACTTCTTTGACCACTTCACTTGAGAAGAGGTCTTTTTCCCAGATACTGGAGGCTGTGAGCTTCCTTGGTTCGTGTCTCACCGTGGCCAAGGCGAACACGAATTCTTTACAAGTTCTTCGGGGTTTGATAAAGTTGTACAAGTCCTTTGTGACTGTCGCCATATCTCATTTGGCGAAGACCATGTACATATCTGAGGTGTCCGGGATGCTTGCCATAGTCTCTAAGCCAGTCTGCAGAGACATGGAAGCAGCAAGACGTTCCTTAGTCTCTTGTTCCCTGCGCAGGAGAGACTCTGACAGCTTCGGGAGGTCTTCGCCGAACTGTCGTCCAGCAATATCTGCCTCCAGCTTCGCAACTGTGAAGGTGTTATGAACATCCTTCCAGTCTTTATCATCTGATGGAAAAGTTAGGGAAAAGGGTCTACACTCCTCCAGTGTAGGGCAAGGTTTCCCTGCTTCGACTGCCTTTAAGGCTGCCTTAAACCCTTTATCCATAAAGGGGAAGGCACGTTTGGGGTCAGCAATAAAGGACGGGTGCTTTTTGCTGTGAGCCGGCACCTTCGAGCTAGTGAAGGTTCTCTCTTTTAAGGTGGTCGTATATAAGGCCTGAGCCTTAGAGAGTTCAAGGACAATCGTCTCCTTCGGCTCTGTTTCCTCCTTGGATGCAGGTTCCATCCTCAGACGGACATAGCAATCCGGGTAGGCCCCTTTGCTGGGCCAAAACTCAATTTCCTCTACTGGGATAGTGACCAGTTTCTCCAAGAGGAAGACCTTCCCCCCCGACATTGGCATATGCTCTGCATATCTCCAAGGATTAACGTCAGAGAAAGCAAGGAGATCCTTGAAGTTTAGCTTCTTCGGGGCTAAGTGTGATGCAACCAGCTGATGCATTTCCGTCCGAAAAGAAGGTTCTTTCTCGGACGATTTCTTCTGAATGTCCTGCACCATAGACAGCAGCGTGTGCACCGTACTCGTGATGGAATCTAACTGGGGTGCAGTAGATGATGTTGAACGCACTGGCTCAGTCACCGTGGCTGATGATACCGAAATCGTATCGGTTTTATCGACTTCGGGCTTATGAGGTACGTCATCCTCCTGCGCCAGTTCTTCGACTAGGAGATTGTTCTCAGTCTCCTCTGAGACAACCAACCTGTTGTCATCTAATTGGATTCCCTTCAAGGCGTCCGATACATCAGATTCTACCGGAATCTGAACAAGGGGAATCTCAGGTTGAGCATGGGGAATGATTGCATCCGCAGATGCCCTAGGGAAAAAACAGTCCCTTATCATCTTATTAGGAAGGTATTGGCCAGAGTTATTCTTCTGAAAACCACTGACCTATTTCCGCAGTGTGTCCTTTGCTGCATTCCTTGACTCAGTAGACTTTTGATCATCACAAGCCTCTTTTACCAGTTTGTCACAAACGGTACATACCTGTGTTCCCAGTATTTGAGAGCCCCCTTGGTGACTGCGCAGCGAGCATGGGCCTTGCACACGTCATGGCTGTAGAAGTCCTTGATAGGACCCTGCAAAAGCTGTTCCCGCACTCGGGATGCTCCTCCTGTAAAGAAAGAAGAGCATATAAGTATTCGGTGAAATTCTCAGATTTCCGCATACATATTTTTAAAAATATTAGCTTGGATAGAGAAAGCTAGAAAATAGGAAAGACACCTACTTGTGTTTCCTGTCCAGCCAATTGCTATGACCTCCTCCAATATTGAAAAAATAAATTCTTAATGAAATTTGTATGAAGAGTTTTCTCAACACATGTCCCAGGTTCAATATTGGGGGTAAATTAATGGTTGATAACCATCAACTGGTAGAGAGGATCATTCTCTTATATGTGATGATCTCACAATAGGCTGCTCATAAAGCACCTTGTAGGTTGGAAAAACTTTTTGGGCTACATATACCGCCGCCAGACCAGCCAGCCTGCCGGCATATGCCGGACCTGCCAGCACATGCCAGGTGTGCCGACTTATGCCGGGTCTGGCGACATATGCCGACCTGCCGACATATGCCGGCCTCGCCGAAATATGCCGGCCTATTCTGGGCTATTGAAGGCAGTTGCTGTCTTCAGATCTATACTTTAGGTGGCCGACTGTCGGCCGACAACTTAGTTGCCGGCCACTGGTCATGGTATGTTTATTGTCATTGGGTTATCGCTCAGCGACACCCCGGCAAGTGGCGGCAGAGTAACTGCCGGCCGACAGACAACCCACATGACCACCGACAGCTATAAGGTGCCGGTGGCCGGCCCAGTATAAGGAAAAGTAGAGAAAAAGAGAGAGGATAGAGGAAGGCAAAGGCTCAGCCTTGCCGGCCTATATCCCGAATGAGGGTTGAAGTGGAAGGGGGAATTATGTTCAGGCTTCCACCCAACCATATCCCATGCATATGGGCTATGGAAGGCGGTCCAAGGGAAGACTGAAGAACACTCTAATGATTATGAGGGTATCTGCCGGCAGCCGGCTCGGCCAGCAGCAGACAGGGAACCTCAGGCCAGTTCTATAGATTACCCTTAGGATCAAATGTAGAATGACGGCCAGGGAGGGTGATGGTTCATCCAACACAAAAGAGACAGCGGGGAAGGGGGAAAAGTTCTATAAGTAAGGTAATACCCGAAGGCATTACCCAACTTAAGGATTCTGATCTCCTAAGGTAACCTCAAGTAGGGGAAATCATTTCCCCCGATCGGGTTAGTCAAGTGAGAAAGCAGCCATGGGACACAATCTCGCAGGAGAACAGAATCTCGTACCAGGTAACTTAGACAATGAAGAAATCATTTCTTCGGCCTAAGATCCACTAGCACAGGACTGTCTGCTAGACCAAGGAAGGAGGAATTGTATAACAAAAACCTCCACGTATGGTCTAGGGAGGCCTGGCCTCCTGAATAGACAATTTAACCTGACGTGGGAAATCATTTCACCAAGATAATTAAGATACCTAACACAGACTTTACTCTCATGTCCCGTTCTAAACTCAAAAACCGTCTAAGTGGTTAAGAGAAAGAAACGAAACACAGCAAAGCTAACTGAGGGTAGCCTAGGCTAATCAGAGGGAAGGGGAATAGCTCTTAAATCTCGCCAAGAGATTGGGATCGACTTAGAAGGTATAGGAGGCATCAACCTCACCTTAGAAGACAATACAAGAGCAATTGGGGATATGTATGAAAGTATACTAAAGCCCCTAGG
The DNA here is from genome assembly GCF_036898095.1 of Palaemon carinicauda. Lineage (NCBI taxonomy): Eukaryota > Metazoa > Arthropoda > Malacostraca > Decapoda > Palaemonidae > Palaemon > Palaemon carinicauda. The sequence goes on from NC_090758.1 coordinate 36,583,402, forward strand.
CTAGTAAGTCTAGGAGCATAGAGAATCGTAAACCAAAACTCTCTTTTATACTATCTTGGAAGAGGAAAATTTATGCAGTAATATCTTATTTGTATAAAATATTGCCTGAGCTTCAATAAAACTTACCATGAAGGTTATACCATGCATTAAGTGTGTAGGTGCCTAGGCTAGGAAGCCTAGCACTCGTGAGGCTCGATCATAAATAGCCAAATCCACGACAACAATGACATAATATAAAAATCCCTAGCTAAAATACTAAATAGCTAAAGTTATTAAAGCAAATAATGCCGGGAAAGTCGTTCTGGCTAACTAGATGTACAGGAAGAACGACCGCGTTCATATCGCCATCCGGGTGGCAACAGCTCTTTTTATGTTAATTCCGATCTCAATCGAAGAGTAAAACTAGCAAGAGCTTACATTTACACAATTCAAAGATATTACTTAACTTTCCAGAAGCTCATGAGGCTGGTGAAGACATCATAGCGACAAATAACTCCAAAATAGCGAGAGATAACACGGGATAACATCGGTCAACAAAGCTACAACAGAAAGAATGGCTTGGTGACGCCTCGCGGTGGTGATTCGGCGCACTATTTACATTACAGCAGGACAGTCGAGAGCGTTGCCTCTTTAACGACTCTCCTATATTCTTGCCACTTTTCCCCTCGAAGCGGAAACGTTATTGGGGGTGTAGTTAGCTATGAGATGTGTCAAGAATACGTCCTCTGATTACGCGATATCCAATTTTAAGGGATATTCGCTCCAGGAGTTAGAATTCTGGATACCTTTGGTAAATTTTCTGGGATATATCACTATAGTCAAATAAAACCTAGGAAGCTACTAATGAAGGAACTTCCATCAGGATGACATGGCCTGAGCCCCCAAAAATTAATCATTATGAAATTTCACCTTTACTGAAACCTTAAAAAGTCTTTCACTATTTAGGTGACCTTTTCACATACTGTATTTTATATACTCTCTCTCTCTCTCTCTCTCTCTCTCTCTCTCTCTCTCTCTCTCTCTCTCTGAATGAAAGGGCCCGCAAATTACTCATTTTGCATTTTATGCTTCACAAAAAACTAGAAATGCCTCCTACTTTTTCATGTATAAGCACTACATTTATTGAAAGTTATATAGCTTTAGATTTCATTGATAGAACTAGTTTATCTTCTAAGGAAACGAATTTGATATATGATAGTATATGTTGCAGAAATATTCATCATTAAAAGATAAATTGACTGTAAGATCCTTTGAAAAAAAGTTTTATATAAAATCGTATTTATGACATAAATGTTTATAGGCAGAACGAGTTCGATGTAAAATAGTTTTAATAGCTTATTGGAAAAGAAATGAATCTTAATTGTTTTTTATAATTATAAGAATATGGGCAAAGTAGTACATACTTACCGAGCAGTTGTAATTCCAACTACAAATAATAAACTTGATGGAATTAAAAACGCCACATTTTAAATCAATTCCTCAAGTTTTTTACTTCCATTGGTCATAGGTACCAATCTACGGTCATGTAAATGTAGATATTTTCGATGGAATATCTTTATAGGTTTTCTGGAGGAGTTGAACACACATACACACACAATATACATGCATATATATATATATATATATATATATATATATATATATATATATATATATATATATATATATATATATATATATATATATGCATGTATATTGTGACTGGCCGAGAGAAGGTTGTGACTCAAAGGCAGGATGAAAGCAACTGAGTATGTTTATTATTGAACACTTCTTTATATACAAAATTTCAAGCCAACAGGAAATTTTCTGCGCAAAATCCACACCGTTACCATTGGGAAAAACCGACATGTTTTTTCAGGTTCTTTTTAGTTTGAGGGGAGAGCGAAGATAGAAGCACAAAATGAACTATGTACGGTCGTGTGACACACGGTTGGTACCTGGCTCCTTTCCCTAAAAAGGACATACTATACATGTTAGATAGGGCGCCCTGAATCTGGAGTGGTAGTAGCAAAAATGCACTGATTAGCGGCAGTGAATGGCTGTAGAAGTCGTTGGTTTGGGCTCGAGCGAGTGGTGGATGATGGGTGGCTTTATTGCCGTTCCGGCTCGTCACGGGGTAAGTGTATGTGTCCTACGGCATTCTTAGGTGTGTGTCCTACGGCATTCATAGGCGTGTGTGTCCTACGGCATTTCATAGGCGTGTGTGTCCTACAGCATTCACGTCAGCTTCAGTTGAAGTTGAATAGGTGTCTAATTCGTCAGGAGTGGAGGCGTTAATGGATGTCTTGAAGGTCATGAAGTGGGTGTCCATAAGGGCGTCGACTTTGGTCATCAAGTACTTTATGGGTAATCTGTCGACTTCGAGTATGGCAGCGCGTATAGGTTCGGGTAAGCGGCTTACCCAAAGGGCACGAAGTAGGTTCACATCACGAGGTGAGTCGTCTGCGGCAGGTTGCAGGCGAGTGATACTGGTCATTTCCCTGAGGGCGAGCGAAGACCCTTTGGTACCCCAACGGTTGTTGAGAGAACTGAGAAAGCCTTGCTATTCGGGCGGCTGGTGACAGAGATTACTTCTGCAGAAGATATGTTTTGAGGGCGTCATAGTAACGGTGGGAGGGCGGGGGAGGAGGGAGGAGCGGGTCACTCCGGGGTCACCAATGTGTCAGGCTGAGAGAAGGTTGTGACTCAAATGCTGGCTGAAAGCAACTGAGTGAGTTTATTATTGAACACTCTCCTTTATATACAAAAGTTCAAGGCAACAGGATATTTCCTGTTAAAAAACGACACCGTTACCATTGAGAAAAAGAGACATGTTTTTCAGGTTCTTTTTAGTGCCAGGGGAGACCGAAGACACAGGCACAAAATGAACTATGTACGGTCGTCTGACACACGGTTGGTACAATATATACTGTGTGAATATATATATATATATATATATATATATATATATATATATATATATATATATATATATAAGTTTATATATATATATATATATATATATATATATATATATATATATATATATATATATATATATATATATATATATATATATATATATATTTGGGCTCAAGCCATGTTGTCCTGATGGAAGTTCCTATAGGGTAGCTTCCTAGGGTATATTACAACTACGGCGATATTCCCAGAGAATTTACCTTAAGGTACCCAGAATTCTAACTCCTGGAGCGAATATCCCTATCAGGGATATCGCGAAATATCAGAAGACGTATTCTTGACACGCCACATGGCAATCTGCACCCCGAATAGATATAACACTTCGAAGGGGTCAATTGGCAAGAAAACGAAAACGAGAAAGAAAAAGGAGAGCCGTTCGCAAGGCTCTCTCTTCTCCCGTTTCATAAGCGTGCATTGCGCCGATTCTGGCGCCATCTGTATTCCTTTTTGCGTAGCTTAACAACTCGGTGTTTTTTCCTGTGTTTCTCGCAAAATCTTGGATTTAATCATCTTTTTATGGCTTCTCCAACTTTGTCAGCCTCTGATAAGTCGAGTACCATTTCTTTTATGTATAAATGTAGGCTCTTGGTAAATTTTAAAGTGATTAATAGTAATAATCCTTGTTACAAGAGCCGTTGCCTACCGGAGGCGTCCTGGACGCTGTCGCTCGCTAGGTATGAGTTTTAGTTAGCCAAAGCGACGTTCCCGGCTGTATTGCTTTAATAATTTTAGCTATTTAGCGTTACATAGGATTTCCTTATTCGTGCTTTTAGTATTGTTTGTTTTGGCGAAGTATTCGCCAATTCTGACCTACGCTAGACCATGTAGCCTAGTCGTTTGGCCCCAGTACTTTCCTGCATGAATTTTGGATTTCCGAGTGTTTTAAAATTTTATTGAAGCTTTAGGCAGTTTTATACATTTAAGATTATATTGATTATTTCCAAGATAGTATACGAGTGAGTTTCGGTGATTTAGGTAATCGATTCTCTTGGTGCCTAGGCTAAGTTGCCCATGGAGCCTTAGTATACTTTCTCATACTCCCCGGTTGCTAACTTTTCTTCGGAGAAGGTATGCAATCCCTTTCCCTCTGTTTAAGCCTTGGGCTTAACCCTAGTGGTTTATCTGAATTAACTTTCGATACAACTATATTGGGGTGTTACTGTAACTTCCTGTTCCAGTAAGTCTGGCTTCAGAGAGGGGCAGAACATCAGAGTTTTTAGTCTGTGTCTGTGTTTGTCTGGCTTGGGGTTGAGCTCCCTTGCTAGTCTGACGCAGACATAGGAGGCTTAACTTCCTTAGGTCACTCCCGAAGGTTTCTGTACGAGATGATTCCTTCTTTTGTGATCTAACAGAGTAGTCCTTGTTGCTGTTCTCGGTGGGAGGATGAGATCCTCTTCCCGGGAGTAGCAACACCTTCCTTGCTTTGGTTCAGTGGGGGTTGGCAAGTATTGCTGGCCTCCCTCGTTGGATCTCCCTTAGGCTAAGATGAGTTTTCTTGGCTGCCGGTGATTCTTTACTAAAGCAAGGTTGGTAGGACCCTCTTTGTCCCTTCCCCCTCTATCTCTGTAATGGCCTAGCCGTTACAGTACTGTACGTCATTCTACATCTGGACCTGGTATAGGTTAGGATGTGGAATTGACTCAGTCCCTTGCCGGCCGGCAGAGTGTGCCGGCCGGCAAAGGTCTTCTGCTTTGAGTGCTGCCCGGACCTCCCTTGGTCCCTCATCCATGTCTGTCTGTAGAGCCAGACGGCATTGGTCAGGAAGCCTGAATTAGATTCTCCCCTTCCTTATTTGCACTCTTTCGGATTGCCGGGCTTTGAGGTAGTACACTCTCTTATCCTGGCATCCATTTTGTTTTCTTCTAATGCTGTACCCGACCCAGCTGCCGGCCTATGTGGCTGGCAGCCGGGCAGTGGGAGTTCTCTGGTTCTTTTGCTGCTGGCCGGCATCGGTTGTTTACCTTTGCCGGCCGGCTATTGTCACGCCTTGTCTGCCGGTCGCTACGAGCGGTGGCCGGCAGCCGGGTGCTACCTCGTGTAGCCGACATTGGCTGTAGCCGGCCGGCACATGCATTTGAACCAGCGTTCTGCCGCCTTATAGCTGTTAAGTAGTATACTTTAAAGCTAGTTATGGTGTGTGCCGGCCGGCAAGTGCCGGCCGGCGCATTACCTTCTATACTGTACCAGTATTCTTCAGTATAACATATACTGTAGGGAGAAACCTATAGTATGGTATTGGTACAACACTGTGTGTTCTAACACTTTTGTGTTGTCTTGCACAGCCCTTTGGTGTTGCCTTACAGATAAGAAAGTGAGTTCTTTCTTGTCTATTATCCGGTATTTTAAAATCATATCTTAGGTGTGAGCTCCACCTGTTTCCTCTGGAAATTTGTCATTGGTTACTTTAGGACAGATTAACCATACGATTTTATTATCTGGAAGGCTGCAACAATTGGTTGTGCGGGAAACACAAGTGTGTGTCTTTCCTTTCTGATTTGTTATGCTAACTGTGCATATCCAGTGATACGTAGTTCACTTGATACTCATGGAAATTTCTTCTCTTTACAGGAGGAACGTCCAAAGTGCGGAAGTGCTTTCTGCAACGTCCGCAGTAAGAACTTCTGCGGACATGAGTTATGTAGGAGGCACGCAGCATGCGCTGTCTCCAAGGGTGATTCCGGCATTGGGACCCCCAGGTATGTACCGTGTGCTCTAACCTGATTACTGAGGCTTTTGATTCCCCTAGGACAGCAGAATCAAGGGATATAGCAAGGGAGAAGCTTCGTACCTGGGTAAAGGGCTTCCAGAAGAACACCTCTGGACCTTATCTTCCAAGTGAGAAGATGAGGGCTTACCTTTTCCCTAGGGCATCAGCTGATGCAGTGATTCCCCAGCCTCAAGAGGAGATCCCCCAAGTACAGATCCAGGTGGATGCTGAAGTCGCGGTCGCCTTGCAAGACATCCAGTTGGACGACAGGATGTCAGACGTGTCCGAGCGTCTGGAGTAAGACCTCCTGGCAGGAGGCCAGGATGAAGATCAAGCCCCAGACATTGTAGAGGAAGAGGCCGACGAGGTGTCGGCTGCTCCGGTTCAGATTCCTAGTCCTATTCCCTCAACATCGTCCGCTCTCCCAGTAGAGCTGGGACAGGCCCTCTCCTCCATTGTTGGAATGATCCAACAAATGCAAAAGGAGAATATTGAGAAGGCGGCTGCAATGGAACTGCAGATGCAGAAGCTTGCAGCATCACGTGGGCCCCAGAAAAGGATCAATGTGAAAGACCTTCCCTTGTGCTCAGATGCTAACCCGTAGAGATATGCTGAGCACATGCCGATGACGACTGGAAAGATCGTCATGTCGGATAAGTTGGGTTCAGTTCCCCTTGAGGAGGTGGAATTCTGGCCCAGCAAAGGGTCATATCCGGACTGTTATGTCCGGTTGAGGAAGGAACCAGCTTCAAAGGAGGAGACAGAGCCGAGGGAGGTCATAGTGATGGACCATGCTAAGGCTCAAGCTTTGCTTCCATCCTCGATGAAAGAGAGGGGCTTCACGAACTCAAAGGTAGCTGCATTGAGTAAGAAGCTCCCTTCCTTTGTGTCACTCTCCTGCTAGAGCCTTCCCCTTTTTGCAGAAAGGGTTTGCGGCTTTATTAAAAGCAGTCGAGGCTGGCAAGCCTTGCCCCTCCATGGAGGAGTGTAAACCCTTGTCACTGGCCCTACCTATGGACCACAAGGACTGGAAGGACGTCCATCTTACCTTCTCAGTCGGGAAGTTGGAGGCTGATATTGCCGGACGTCAGTTCGGTGAGAACCTCCCTAAACTGTCTGACTTTCTTTTGTGGAGAGAGCTCGAGAAAAAAGAAAGACTGGCTGCCTCAATGTCTCTTCAGACCACTCTTGAGACGATGGCAAGTGACCCCAAGGTCCATGAAATGTTCTTGGTAGTGGCCAAGACTCATCTGGCCACAGTGACGAAGGATCTTTACAGCTTCGTCAGGGTGAGGAGAGCTTGTAGGGAGTTTGTGTTCACCTCGGCTACGGTGAGGCACGAGCCAAGGAAACTAATCTCCTCCAACATTTGGGGCAAAGACCTTTTCCCTAGCGAATTGGTCAAAGAAGTTGTTGATAAGGCCGCCACGGAGAATAGAAATCTTCTCCAGAAGTGGGGCCTGTCTATCAAGAGAAAGTCTTCCCCGGATGAGGGTCCCCAACCAAAGAGGAAGACTAAGAGGACTAGGCTACCGTCTCGGCCAGCCAAGCCATTTGGACAGCAACAGCAACAGCAATTGCCGATGCCTTCAGTGCCCCAGATGATGGCACAAACCCCGACCACTTTCCAGTGGGTACCCCAGGCCGTGTCGACGCAGTCCCCGGCATTCAACCCAACGTTCGAAGGGCAGTCAACTTCCTTTCGAGCAAAGCCTAGAGGAGCAGCCAGAGGCTCGTCTAGGAGCCCCTCAAGGGGAAGGGGATTCAGGGGTGGTCGTGGTCAGGGAGGCAAGACGTCAGGATAACAGTCCAAGTGAGATGATACCGGTAGGAGGGAGACTTCAGAATTTTCGGGATCGGTGGACCTTCGATCCCTGGGCCCACAGCCTACTCAAGAATGGACTGGGCTGAAGCTGGTACAGCACTCCACCCCCGTGCCCTCGGTTTTTCCAACACTCCACCCCCGTTCTGGAAGAGTACATCCAAGATCTGTTGGAGAAAAAAGTGATCCGAAGGGTAAAGTCCATCAAATTCCAAGGGAGGCTGTTTTGTGTTCCCAAGAAGGACTCGGAAAAACTCAGAGTCATTCTGGACTTGTCGCCACTCAACAAGTTCATAGTGAATTGCAAGTTCAAGATGCTAACACTACAACACATAAGGACCTTACTGCTCAAGAGGGCATATACCGTCTCCATAGACTTGTCAGACGCCTATTGGCACGTTCCAATCAACCGTCGACTCACCCTCTACCTAGGGTTCAAGCTACAACGAAGACTATACGCCTTCAGAGCCATGCCATTCGGGCTAAATATAGCTCCAAGGATCTTCACGAAGCTTGCGAGCGTAGCTCTCAAACAATTACGCCTAAAGGGAATTCAGGTAGTAGCCTACCTGGATGACTGGCTGGTGTGGACAGCATCCAAGACAGAATGCTTGCAAGCTTCCATTCAAGAGATCCAGTGCCTAGAGTATCTAGGCTTTAAGATCAACAGAAAAAAGTCTCGACTTTCTCCTTCTCAAAAGTTCCAGTATCTGGGAATCCACTGGGACCTAATGTCACACCATTTCTCCATCCCGGCGAAGAAAAGGAAGGAGATAGCGGGTTCTGTCAAGAGACTTCTAGATTCCGAAAGGATATCAAGACGCGAACAGGAGAGAGTACTGGGTTCTCTCCAGTTTGCTACGGTGACAAACCAGGTGCTAAGAGCACAGCTAAAGGATGCAACCGGGGTTTGGAGAAGTTATACATCAAACGCGCGAAGGGATCTGAGAAGACCAGTTCCGCTTTGTCTATGTACTCTTCTCAGGCCTTGGTCCCAAACCAGACATCTAAAAAAGTCGGTTCTTCTTCAGCCACCTCCCCCGTCGGTGACAATTCACTCAGACGGCTTGAAGGAGGGATGGGGAGGTCACTCTTATCGGAAAAAATTCCAGGGGACTTGGTCCAAGATATTCAAGACCTTTCACATAAACTTTCTAGAAGCTATGGCAGTGCTCCTTACCTTAAAGAAAGTCTCCCCGCGTCACTCGATCCACATAAGGTTGGTGCTGGACAGCGAGGTAGTTGTGAAATGCTTGAATCGACAAGGATCAAGGTCACCACCTCTCAACCAGGTGATGTTGGCCATCTTCCGATTGGCGGAAAAGAAGAAGTGGTACCTGTCGGCAGTACACCTTCAAGGAGTCCGCAATGTGACAGCGGACGCTCTATCCAGGTTCACACCGATAGAGTCGGAATGGTCCCTAGATACAGGATCATTCTCCTTCTTCTCGAGTCAAACCCAGAACTGCAGATAGACCTCTTTGCGACGAAAGACAACAAGAAGTTGCCCCTGTACGTGTCCCCGTACGAGGACCCCTTAGCGGAAGCAGTGGACGCGATGTCCCTCGACTGGAACAGATGGTCCAGGATTTATCTGTTCCCTCCTCACAACCTTCTGTTGAGGGTCCTCAACAAACTGAGATCCTTCAAGGGGGTAGCGGTAATAGTGGCCCACAAGTGGCCGAACAGCGTGTGGTTCCCCCTGGCATTGGAACTACGGTTGAAGTTTCTACCGCTACCAGATCCAGTTCTGACCCAGCGAGTCCAGAAGTCGACTGTCTGCGCTTCATTACAGAAAACCCGGACCCTGCAGCTCATGATTTTCTCTCCCTAGCGGTGAGAAAGCGTGTCGGGATTTCGAAAGCCAGCATAGACTTCCTAGAGGAATATAAGTGAAAATCGACTAGAAGGCAATATGAGTCATCTTGGAGAAAATGGGTGGCCTTTCTCAAGGCAAAGAACCCGCAGGAGATCTCGACTGACTTCTGCTTATCTTTCTTCATCCACCTCCATGGTCAAGGGTTGGCAGCTAACACGATTTCGACGTGTAAGTCTGCTTTGACAAGACCCATTCTATATGCCTTCCAGGTCGACCTCGCTAACGAGATCTTTAATAAAGTTCCGAAAGCCTGCGCTAGGCTCAGACCTTCAGCACCTCCAAAGCCCATTTCATGGTCTTTAGACAAAGTTCTTCATTTCGCTTCTCTGTTGAGCAATGAGGAGTGTGCGTTAAAGGATTTGACCCAAAAAGTTATTTTCCTATTTGCACTCGCGTCCGGGGCCAGGGTTAGTGAGATTGTAGCCCTCTCGAGAGAGGAAGGTCGTGTTCAGTTCCTGGATGGGGGAGAACTGAACCTGTTTCCGGATCCTACGTTTCTCGCCAAGAATGAGTTACCCACCAACAGGTGGGGTCCCTGGAGAATCTGCCCTCTGAAAGAAGATGCATCTCTATGTCCAGTAGAATGCCTAAAGGTCTATCTTCATAGAACTTCAGACTTCAAGGGTGGTCAACTATTCAGGGGAGAAACATCAGGCTCAAATTTATTACTGAATCAACTCAGGGCGAAAATCACATATTTTATTCGCAGAGCGGATCCTGACAGTACACCCGCAGGTCACGATCCGAGGAAAGTTGCCTCATCCTTAAATTTCTTTAATTGTATGGATTTTGAACATCTTCGTTCATATACTGGCTGGAAGTCTTCCAGAGTGTTCTTTCGCCCCTATGGGAAGCAAGTGGAGCAACTAAAGAGATCTGTGGTAGCAGTGGGTTGTGTCGTTAACCCTGCTGTTTAACTCTGCGAGGAACAGTGGTTTTAATTGGGACGATTAATTTCAGGGTGAGTGTGTAGTTACATACTGTGCTACAAGCTAAGTGAGGGCACTGAGTTGCCCACGTTGACTGTTCCACTTTCAAAGGTGAACCTAGCATAAGTGCAAACATGTGTGCCGAGCGTTTCTAATGCTAATGTGACTGATTAGTAATACAGACTTTTCTGACTTTGATACCTCGGTATGTTAAAAGTGGCACTAATGTTTCTCTTTCAGATAAACAAGTTTCTGTTTACTATCATACTTATGCTTAAAGTTTTGGTTATCTTCTTCATATATATATATATATGTATATATATATATATATATATATATATATATATATATATATATATATATATATATATATATATATATATATATATACATATATATATATATATATATATATATATATATATATATATATATATATATATATATATATATATATATATATATATATATATATATATATATATATATATATATATATATATATATATATATATATATAATTGTGGTTAACCTGTCTAGTTATTGTCTGTCAATAAACTTGTTCTTGAGAACCTTGCGTCTCCTTCACCTGTGTCAATTTATTGGTATAATTGAGCATTCATTCTATGTATATTTATCTGGGATAATCCTAATAGATTGTTCCTTTATGCAAGCTAATGTTGCATTGGTTTATGCTTTCCCTTAGCGGGAGGACTCCACCCCATAAGGGGATGGTGGCGGATTTACAAGTTTCCTCCTTGTCCAATACAAGTATTGAGCGGAGAACTGGTCGATATTTCATATTGAGGAAGTGGTTCTTTACAAACTAATCTCTACTTAATATAGGGTGAGACCACTATATTGGCTTGCCTGGTATTCATACATAGGTATATGTACTCTTCGAGACTTTTCCAGAGTCTAGTAGGACTCTTCCCTGTAGGGGGCAGGAAGCTCTAACATGGTTTATGGTTAGTTGAAAAGATGTATAACGGTAATATCTTAGGTCTCTAGATCTAGTCGACCGGGGAAATACCTCCGGGGAGTAAGGCACGTTCTGAGAATCCACAGATACAGTAATGCTCTAGTATACTTCCATCAGGACGACATGGCTTGAGCCCAAAAAACGGAATTTTTGGGTGAGATGGCCATGTCGTCCTGATGGACCCGCCCCTCCCTTTCTATGAAAGGGCTGTAGGACCCCTCCCTACATACAGTATCTGTAGCACCTCGTGTATCGCTACAAGGAATACAAATGGCGCCAGAATAGGCGCAATGCACGCTTACGAAACGGGAGAAGAGGGAGCCTTGCGAACGGCTCTCCTTTTTCTTTCTCGTTTTCGTTTTCTTGCCAATTGACCCCTTCGGAGTGTTATCTCTGTTCGGGGTGCAGATTGCCATGTGGCGGGTAAAGAATACGTCCTCTGATACTTCGCGATATCCCTGGTAGGGATATTCGCTCCAGGAATTAGAATTCTGGGTACCTTAAGGTAAATTCTCTGGGAATATCGACGTAGTAGTAATATACCCAAGGAAGCTACCCTATAGGAACTTCCATCAGGACAACATGGCCATCTCACCCAAAAATAGATTTTTTGCTTCGTTCAAAATCCGTTATATACATATATATATATATATATATATATATATATATATATATATATATATATATATATATATATATATATATATATATATATATATATATATATATATATATATATATATAGACCTCTTTGCGACGAAAGACAACAAGAAGTTGCCCCTGTACGTGTCCCCGTACGAGGACCCCTTAGCGGAAGCAGTGGACGCGATGTCCCTAGACTGGAACAGATGGTCCAGGATTTATCTGTTCCCTCCTCACAACCTTCTGTTGAGGGTCCTCAAAAAACTGAGATCCTTCAAGGGGGTAGCGGTAATAGTGGCCCACAAGTGGCCGAACAGCGTGTGGTTCCCCCTGGCATTGGAACTACGGTTGAAGTTTCTACCGCTACCAGATCCAGTTCTGACCCAGCGAGTCCAGAAGTCGACTGTCTGCGCTTCATTACAGAAAACCCGGACCCTGCAGCTCATGTTATTTTCTCTCCCTAGCGGTGAGAAAGCGTGTCGGGATTTCGAAAGCCAGCATAGACTTCCTAGAGGAATATAAGTGAAAATCGACTAGAAGGCAATATGAGTCATCTTGGAGAAAATGGGTGGCCTTTCTCAAGGCAAAGAACCCGCAGGAGATCTCGACTGACTTCTGCTTATCTTTCTTCA
>NC_090758.1:36600952-36608916 GCF_036898095.1 Palaemon carinicauda
CCGTAAAATTAAGTGATAAACCATTCTGGGCAATTGCTAAAATCCACATTCGCTCAAAATACCATTCGCTCCTACTGATTCATTCAAAATAGTGTCGCTCCAAAATGACTTTGTTCAAAGTACATTAGTTAAAAAATATTTTTTTTCCAAAAGGAATGAAACCTCATTAACATTCTCTAGAGTTTCATCCATGACACTACAGATTAATAATGATTATAGATACTTAAATTAAGACCGACAAAAGGTGTTTCTTATTACATGAGACAGATACTTGAAGGGTTAGAATGTGATTGGGGGCATTTGTGAAACCAAATAAGATATGAAAAAGGAAATGTAACTTTCCCTAAATAGAAAAGTATTCTTTCAGATAGTCCAACTGGTATCAACTTATGCATCAGAGACTTCAAGTCTTATTAGAGCCTTAGAACGGAAGCTAGTTATAACTAAAAGAGTTCAGGAAAGAAATATGAGTGAAATAACAAATATTTTTCCCTGTTGGAGCCCCTGGGCTTATAGCATCTTGGTTTCCTAACTAGGGTTGTAGCTTGGATAGTAATAATAATAATAATAATAATAATAATAATAATAATAATAATAATAATAATAATAATAATAATAATAATAATAATAGACGAGGAAAATGGGCAACATGGATACAAGAGCAAACTAAAGTAGTGGATATTCTAAAAACATATAAGAAAAAAAAAAAAAAAATGAACACGAACAGAACATATAATTAGAATGACAAATAAAATTTGGACATTAAGAAAGACAGGCCACAAACATATACAAGCACATTGAAAAGCCAAGGCATCGGAAATGTCCTACCACTTGTGTCTGTTCAGAGTCTTTCTAAATCAGTCCACGCCCTTGAATTTCCTTAGTTCGTCAATCCAAAATCAGAAGAATACACATATTTATATATATATATATATATATATATATATATATATATATATATATATATATATATATATATATATATATATACATATATATATATATATATATATATATATATATATAGTATATATATATATATATATATATATATATATATATATATATATACATATATATATATATATATATATATATATATATATATATATATATGTATATATATATATATATATATATATATATATATATATATATATACACAAACATATATTTATATATATATATATATATATATATATATATATATATATATATATATATATACATATATATATATATATATATATATATATATATATATATATACATATACATAAAAACATATATATAATTATATATATATATATATATATATATATATATATATATATATATATATATATATATATATATATGTATGTATGTATACGTATTGATTGTTTGACAATGCTAGTTAGCTGACTTGGTTTTTCTATCATTTCTCTACAGTTCAAAATTTTTTTTATTTTTTTTTTTCCTATTTTACTTATTGACGTCCTTCAACTATGTCTCACTTTTTATTGTACCCTGAAGAAGTGTATTAAAATGCACGAAAGCGCTTGGTACTAAAGCTTTTTATTATTTCCTACTGGCTTTTGCGTATATATATATATATATATATATATATATATATATATATATATATATATATATATATATATCTATGTATATATATATATATATATATATATATATATCTATGTATATATATATATATATATATATATATATATATATATATATATATGTATATATGTATATATAAAACGTATATATTTTTACATATAGATATATTTATATATATAAATATATATATATATATATATATATATATATATATATATATATATATATATATATGTATATATATGTATATATATATATATATATATATATATATATATATATATATATATATATATATATATATATATATATATATATATATATATATATATATATATATATACAAGGTCCTTTAATGGGAGAGTTCGGCTCATCTGTGAGGTACGCTCACGTGGGCGGAGCTTTAGTGACGTCATTTACGGAACCGGTGGCTGAGGTTTGACCTGACGGAGGTAGTATTATTTGATATCTGTCACGTTTAAAAACTTCCTGTATCCCTGCCTTCAATTTGTGCTGTATTAGGAGGCCATGTTAATAGCAAAAAGACCATTAATATGGGCATTCGATATTCTATTTTCCCAAAAGAAGAAAATACGAAGAAGAAATGGATGCATGCTTGCAAATGCTTACAAATGCGCAGATGATATTAACTGGAAGCGTGTTCTAATTTGTTCAGTCCATTTTAAAGCAGAAGACTAAGCTGAAGACTTAGAATACGAACTTATGGGAATGGAAAAATCCAAAAATCAACATATGCTGAATGAAGAGGCTGTTCAATCCCCCTTCCCTCCCCCTTCCCCGCCCCCCCCCCCCCCTTTTTTTTTACCTAATGGTAACCTATAAGTTGGGCAATTTGCCAAAAACCTGCATGATACATTTCTTCCCTTCGACACCATTTTCATAAAACATTTTACCGGCTATAACACCTGGTTTACGAAAAGTAAATTGCACTAGACTATCAAATTAGAGCCCTTTGCCGTTGTCTTTAATTGACCATTAAATATATGAAAAATATTAAGTTTCTGTGTTCTTTAATTGATTGTTTTGAGGTTTTCTGGCATCATGGCAACTAAAGTCACCAAAAATATAAATGGTTGCTGATTTCATAAAATTTGAAATGCATCATTGTCATTACGGGTAAAAGTGTTTCTGAATAGGAAGAGAATAGTTATGCACGAGCCATAAAGCGAAGACTCAACAGGACGTCCATGGAAATGTCATGTGAAATGGAGAATTGCCATTCACATACCAATGAAGTTTCTCCAGAAGTCTCTGTTCAAGAAATTCTTCCACAGCCTGAAGAAAGTTCCTAACAAAGTAGAATTAAACAAATAAAGGAAGTTGAAGATCTAAAAAAAAAAAAATAGAGCATCTGGAAAAGGCCAATCAAGAACTCCTGAAACTGGTTAGTTTCGAAATGGAAGTGAAAGAACCTAAGTTCACATTAACTGAAATAAACAAATTATTCCAACCTGTGCTATGTACAAAACAGATAAATGCTCTCATAACTAATAATTCTGTCAGTCAATGGAAGGATGAAGACATATTGTTAGCTTTCCCTCTCAGAAGCATGAGCACCAAATGATGTTGATATTTGCAAACTAAAAAAGGATTTCCTCTGCCATCAAAAAGTACACTGAACAAACGAACTCAAAATCTGAAATGTGAGCCGGGTATTTTGCATTTGATTCTGTCACTGATGAAGGCAAGATCATAAACAATGATAGACATAGAAAAACTTGTCGTTATTTCGTTTGATGAAATGAATATTTCTAGTAAAGTGGAGTTATAACAAAGGGATGGATGTTGTGTATGAACCTCATGATAAAGTTTAAGTGGTTATGTTGAGAGGTTTGACGACAAGCTGGAAGCAACTCTTAGACTACCGATACCACGACTCTAATGTGTATTAAAAAACTGAATGATATTTTATAAATGTTGAAAAGGTTGGATTTGTCGTTGTGGCCATTGACCATGATCTTAGACCTATTAATTGGAGGGTTTGGAAAGAATTCGGGATTGGTCCCCTTAACACAGAAAAAAAATTAAAAAAACCCATGCGGTGACAGGAATGTCTTCATATTTGCTGACACTCTCCATATGATATATCTAATTAGAAATAATTTTCTGGGTCACGGGTTTCTTATGGAAAATGGAAATAGCGTATATGATGCCTGTGTTCGTGAAATGCTAATGAAAAACGTATCAGAGTATGCCTTGGCATATAAAATTAACAAAATGCATATCAATGTAAGGGGCCTACAGAGACAAAGTATAAAGTATGCTGCACAGCTACTTTCAAAGTCATGTGCTAAGGCATTGTATTTTTTTAGGAGAAGGGGCATACTAGAGAGCAACAATGGGAAGGAAACTGCCGATTTTATAGCTACAGTGAATGAATGGTTCGATGTCCTGAATTCCTCTATGATGTTAGGAGACATAAAAACCCGAAAACCATTTGGGAGAGATTTGGATAGCCAAAAAAATGTTCAACAAAGAATGGTTGGTGCTATGCTGGGAATGAGGAAAAAAATCCAAAATTGAATTACCTTTACAAAATCCAGAAGGATGTGATATTATGTGGTCACTCAATGATTGGGTTGCATAACATACTAAAACAGGCATGACATTTCTTTTATCATGACCCGGAGATTGAATCAAGACTCTGGAATTCCATCACTATCAAGCTGTCATCTTTGTTCTGTTAATCTGTTTGGATTAAAATGAGAGTTCATTGTAGCAACAAAACTTTCTTTATGTTAATCCTTAACTCGTCGTGTAGGATTTAGTACCAAGGTCAACTGTCTCTACGTTAAGCTATACCTTTTTGATTAAGGATAAGTGACAGTCAATACATTATAGTATTTGTGTTCCTTTGAAAGATACCTCTATACCCTATGACTATTTTTAGAAGTATCAGATTATTATTAAACTTTGATATATGATCTATCATAATAATCTGAGCTTTAAGTAAAAAAAATAATAAAAAAAGAATATTAAGTATTTTTATTTTGGAAAGGTATCCTTGTATCGTGTTACAACGTATACCTATCAGCCAATGCTGTCAAGAGAGAGTACTCGAAGTGTGACGTCATGCGCAGAGGGAACGTATTTTCACTCCCTGATGAGCCAACCTCCCCCATTAAAGGACCTTGGACATGAACATACATAAATCTCTTAATCCTGATCTATGTAATAATCTCTGGCCCCGTCGTTCAATTTTTTCGCTATGCAAGTTGCATAAGAGTTTTCATAATTCTGATCATCCTTTACATCCAAATCTTCCCGGAGAGTTCCATTCTGTTCGTAATACTAGGCATTCAGTTTATTTCCATACTCAGGCCTCCCTCATCATGAGGATCAATACTACACATTATCATAGAAGTTTTATTCCAGATATGACCAAGTTATGGAGTGATATTCCTAATCAGGTGGTTGAATCTGTAGAACTTCCAAAGTTCAAAGTTGTAACAAATGTTTTTATGTTGAACAGGCTGACATAAGTTTTTTATGATTTATATATGATATATATGTTTTGAATTTGTTATTGTTTTTGTAATATTTTATGGTTATTCATTTTATGTTTATTTATTTCCTTATTTCCTATCCTCACTGGGCTATTTTTCCCTATCGGAGCCGTTGGGCTTATATCATCTTGCTATTCCAACAAGGGCTGTAGGTTAGCTCATAATAATAATAATAATAATAATAATAATAATAATAATAATAATAATAATAATAACTGCACAACAAAGTTTTCAGAAAGTCCTTCCAAATGCGTCTGCCTATGGTCCTTCTGCTCCTGTCCATGTCTGTAAACTTCCCTTTCTCCTGTTCTTTTACAATCTCTAGGGAACCATTCTCTTATTCTCAATGGTTTTCATTGCCATTATATCTCCTGCCCATCCACATTACTTTTTCTTTCATTTTGATACAATGCTTATCCTTCTTTTCATTTTGGTATTATGTCTTGAGGAAAAATTTACTATCCATCCTAAGTATGCATAGCCATTAAAACCTCTAAACATGTTAGGACAAATTTAAGAGAGATGGGGTCTTCCTGTCTAACTTCAATCTTAATCCGAATTTTCTAACTATCATTGAGTAATCTTAGAATTACTGTAACTCTTGTTTAGATATATCAAAGTGTCCTAACATAAATTTGCTTTATTCATTGTTTTTTAAAGGCTTTTATTACTTTTGAGGTTTAGACAGAATTAAATGCCTTCCTATAGTCTGTAAACGCCAAACCTTGTGGTTTTTTCATACTCAGTTGATTTTTCCTTTAGTTGGTTAATTACAAGGATATAGTCAGTTGTTGAATACCAACTTTTAAGACTGACTGCTCTCTTGATTGATTAGTCTAGCTTTCTTTCGATTCGGCCTAATATCAAATAAATCTTTTACATATTACAGAAAGTAGAGTTATTGGGCGGTAATTTTTCAGGTCTTCTGTGTCTCCCTCTCTGTGAATTAGTACAATGATAAAATTTTCCAAATCTGTAGGTATAGATCATTTTTTGTAGACATTTGATGTAGAGTTCAGGCAGTTTTATTGTTATGAGGTTTCCTCCATCTATTATTAACTCAACTGTTAGGCCATCTCCTGGGAATTTTCTTCTTTTTATGCCTTTTAATGATTCTTTATTTGTCCTACTGTTAAGTTTGGTACCGGTTCTGGTGTTTCGTTATTTCTATTAGTGAAGTTATTTCTCATATCACTATTGTATATTGGGAAGCCGGAAAACCTCAAATCAATCCATCACTATTGTATATTTTATCACTACAACTTTATTATAGATATTTCTATTTTTATATTTTAAAGAAAACTTTTGTTGGCCCCTATTCCAAATCTTCTTATCAATTTGATGTTTCTTCCCTTCTTTAGTGTTTCAATTTTGGTCTGATTTTGTTTACGCACACATACATATATATAAAATCTATCTACCTATCTATGTATATACATACACACACACACACACACACACACACACACATATATATATATATATATATATATATATATATATATATATATATATATATATATTGCTGCAACTTTTAATTTTGTAAAGAGCAAGGATGAACTAATATTATTATTATTATTATTACTATTATATTATTACTATCCAAGCTAGAACCCTAGTTGGAAAAGCAAATTACTATAAGCCCAGGGGCTCCAATAGGGAAAAATAGCCCAGTGAGGAAAGGAAATAAGGAAATAAATAAATGAAGAGAACAAAATAACAATAAATCATTCAAAAAAAAGTAACAACGTCAAAACAGATATGTTATATATAAACTATTAACAACGTCATAAACAAATATGTCATAAATAAACTATAAAAAGACTCATGTCCGCCTGGTTAACAAAATAGCATTTGCTCCAACTTTGAACTTTTGAAGTTCTACTGATTCAACTACCCGATTAGGAAGATCATTCCACAACTTGGTAACAGCTGGAATGAAACTTCTAGAGTACTGCGTAGTATTGAGCCTTATGATGGAGAATTAACTGCCTGCCTAGTATTACGAACAGGATAGAATTGTCCAGGGAGATCTGAATGTGAAGGATGGTCAGAGTTATGAAAAATCTTATGCAACATGCATAATGAATAGACCCTAAGTTTCTGTCCAACAAATTAAGATGAGAATCAGCAGCTGAAGACCAGACAGGAGAACAATACTCAAAACAAGGTAGGATGAAACAATTAAAACACTTCTTCAGAATTGATTGATCACCGAAAATCTTTAAAGACTTTCTCAATAAGCCAATTTTTTGTGCAATTGAAGAAGACACAGACCTTACATGTTTCTCAAAAGTAAATTTTCTGTCGAGAATCACACCTAAAATTTTTAAAGAGTCATACAAATTTAAAGAAACATTATCAATACTGAGATCCGGATGTTGAGGAGCCACCGTCCTTGACCTACTTACAATCATACTTTGAGTTTTGTTAGGATTCAACTTCATACCCCAAAATTTGCACCAAGCACTAGTTTCAGCTAAATGTCTATAAAGGGATTCACCAACCCCAGATATACATTCAGGGGATGGAATTGATGCAAAGAGATTAGCATCATTTGCATATGCAACAAGATTGTTTTCTAGGACAAACCACATGTCAAACCACATATATATAATTTCGAAGAAGAATTTACCTTTTTTTAAAGGAGTAAAAATGTTCCTACAAAAATTATTTTCATTTGCATATGCAATTTATTGCACATTTAAATATTCTCTTTTCTTTCCTTTGTTACAGGATGACTTCTCGCCCAGTGTTCAATAAGTCTGACCAGTATAAGATCAGACAATGGAAGATCTTGGATGAGGTTATATGTCCCTTGCTGCAGCT
>NC_090758.1:36609416-36614416 GCF_036898095.1 Palaemon carinicauda
ATATATATATATATATATATATATATATATATATATATATATGTGTGTGTGTATATAATATATATATATATATATATATATATATATATATATATATATATATATATATATATATATATATATATATATATAATATATATATATATATTATATGTATTGTATATGTATATATTGTACATATATATATATATATATATATATATATATATATATATATATATATATATATATATACAATATATATATATATATATATATATATATATATATATATATATATATATATATATATATATATATTGTATATATATATATATATATATCTATAGTTTTGTGTAATTATGTGTGTGTGTTTTTGTATTTGTATGTATTTGCTTCTATGCATAATAGAATGAACCAAAATAATTTCTTATAGCGATCCATTGGAATAGAAGAACCGGCTGAGTCTTAAGAACTTATACATTATAGTGTACCAACCGTGTGTCAAATGATCATATATAGTGAAGACATTTCATTTTGTATATATATTATGCTTGTATCTTCGCTTTCCCCTCACACTAAAAAGAACCTGAAATATCCTGTGTGTTTTTCTCACCGTTAACTGTTAACCGGTGCGGTGTCAGTTGAACAGGATATTTCCTGTTGCATTGAACCTGAAATAATGTGTCTGTTTTTCTTACCATTAACTGTTAACTGGTGCGGTGTTGGTTGAACAGGAAATCTTCCTGTTGCATTGAGTATTTGTATATTAAGGAGTGCTCTGTAATAAAGATACTCAGTTGCTGTCAGCCTGTCTTTGAGTCACAGATTTCACTCGGCTCATCACATTGGTGACCCTGGAAGTCGTCTCGCTCCTCCCGCCTTCCCCACCCCCCTCGCCCCTTTATCGTTGGTACTATGGCGGACTCTACGGAAGATGCCGCTGCGGCTGCCTCATTGAAATTTTCGTCATTCACCAGCGGAGAGCCGTTTGCTTGGTTTCAGTGAGCAGAAGCCCAATTTCGCATCAAGGGCGTGACTCGCTCAACCACCAAAGCAGATTATGTTCTCGCGGCGATACCCGAGGACACCTTCTCGGAAATATACGACTGTCTTCGTGAACAAGGAGAAACCCCAATAGCGTATGACGGACTCAAAACATACCTTCTGCAACATTACCTGCCGTCGCCAGCCGCCCGTATAGCAAAGCTTTTTGAACTCTCTCAACAACCGTCGGGGGGACCAAAGGGCTTCGCTCGCCTCAGGGAAATGACCAGTAATCACTCCCCTGCATCCTGCTGCAGACGGCTCTCCTCGTGAGCTGAACCTACTTGGTACCCTTTGGATACGCAATTTATCCAAACCAGTCCTGTATGTGCTGCCATACTCGATGTCGATATGGACACTCACTTCAAGATCTCCTTCAACTCCTCCACTCCTGACAAAGAGGACGCCTATTCATCATCAACCGAAGCTGATGTGAATGCCGTAGGACATACGCACCTATCCCGTGACGTGCCGAAGCGCCGACAAAGCCACCCACCATCCACCACCCGCTCGCGCCCCAACCAACGACTTCTACAGCCATTTACAGCCTCCCATCCGCTGCAGTTTAGCTACTACCACAACAGATTCGGGGCAGCCGCGATGAAATATGCCAAGGATTGTCAGTGGTCCAAAAACCTGTAAGTAGGCCATCGCTCGTGGCGGTGGCCTCCCATGTTTCTAATTTTTTTTTCTTTACATGATGCAGGTCGGGTATGCGATTTTTGTAGACATAGGTGCTTGTCGTTCTCTTTTGCCAGGGGGAACTCTTAAGGACACGACGTAGTCAGTCTACGCTCTGCAGACGTCCGCTTGTTAGTGCCAACAGATCTGCGATACCCACCTATGGTTACGAGAACCTTACATTATCGTTTGGAAAAGGTAAGTTTAATTGGAAGTTTCTCGTTGCTGACGTCACATTGCCAATCCTCGGTGTGGATTTCCTCTCTCATTTCCACCTTCTGGTCGATGTCGCCCACCAAAGATTGGTCAACGCAGACTCGTACTTGTCAACACCTCTTCAACCCGCCCCCTCCAACCTCGCTCTCAACATCAGCGCACCCACGGATGCCTACGCCCACCTCCTCACGTTGTACCCGAAAGTTTTCCATCCAGAACTTCACCAAACGCCCACGGCTCCTGCCAAGCACGATATTTATCACCATATCAAGACGATAAGACCCCCAGTCTTCGCGAAATTCAGTCGTCTTGCACCCGAACGATTGGCAGCCGCCAAACAGACGTTTGCCAAAATGGAGGAAATGGGCCTTTGCCAAAAGGTCTCCAGCACATGGTCGTCACCCTTGCACATCGTTCTGTAGAAAGACGGCTCCCTCCGTCCGTGAACATACAAACAGAACCGGATCACTATCCCCTCCTAAACACCGCCGACGTGACCTCCTACCTGCACGAAGCAAAGATTTTCTCTACGCTCAACCTCCTGAAGGGGTATTATCAAGTGCTCAACCACCTGCAACAAATGGCCTTGTAGTCCGGTACGACAAGTGTACCTTTGGCGCCAACGAAGTGTCATTCTTAGGGCACCGCATCACTCCTGAAGAAGTCCATCGCCTCCCTGAGAAGATAGCAGCTGTTCAGGACTTCCCCGCGCCCTCGACCGTCAAAGCTCTGCAGGAGTTCTTGGGCATGATCAACTATTATCACTTTTTTTTGCCAGCCATTGCTGCCACTCCTGCTCCCCTCTACGCCTCCCTCAAGGGTAAGCTAAAGGACCAATTGTGGTGTCCCCTTCAAGAAGCGGCCTTATGCAATGCAAAGAAGGCCCTATTCCTATCCCACATGCCCCTCTCCTTCTCTCCACCAATGCCAGCGACGTCGCTATTGGTGTAGTACTCAAGCAGGTGGTCAACGGTTCGCCCCACCCATTGGCTTTCTTCAGCAGAAAACTGTTCAAGGCAGAAACAGGTTATTCTACCTTCGATCGTGAATTGCTGGTGGTGCACTTGACTGTCCATCACTTTCGCCATTTCTTATAAGGTACGCCATTTGTCATTCGCACAGACCACATGCCTCTGGTGCAACGCCTTCATTTGACCGTCTGATGCCTAGTCCACCCGTCAACACCGACATCTCTCCGCTGCGGCTGAATACAATTGCACCCTTCAATACATCCCTGGGAAAATGGATCCCCTTCCTGAAGCCCTATCAAGAAACACGTTGGCTGCCGTTCAACTGGGATTGGATTAAGTGCCTTGGCTGAAGCCCAATAACAGGATCCAGAGTATCAAGCATACAGGACCTCCTGCACATTCCTCCGTCGGGAAGACTTTCCCCTTGAAGACTCCAACACAACCCTCTCTCTGTGACGTCAGTACAGGTAGACCGCGACCTTGGAATCCTGCTCCCATGCGCAGGCAGGTGTTTGATTTCATTCAAGGCCTTTCATATCCCTTGTGCCATTCTACTTTACAGCTGGTGAAGACGATGTTCATTTGGCACAGCATTTCTAATGATGCTAAGGATTGGTTCTGCGCCTGTACATCTTGCCAAACTTCCAAAGTACATCGACACATGGATTCAGGAGTGGGGACCTTTCCTCAACCTCAGTGTCATTTCGCACACATTCACGTTAACGTTGTAGGACCCCTATCCACATAACAAGGACATCGTTATTTGTTTACCGTAATCGACTGCGCCCGAAGCCATTCCCATGGAAAATGCAACGTCCGCCTCATGTACATCTGCCTTACTCTTAGGATGGATTGCAAGATTTGGTATCCCCGATCATATTACTTCTGACAGGGGTACCACTTTTACCTCTCAATCGTGGACATCATTAGTGAATCTCCTGGGCATCACCCTACATCGGACAACTGCCTACAACCCTACTGCCAATGGAATGGTTGAACGTTTTCATCGCACCTTCAAAGCAGCTTTGATGTTACGCTGCAAGGATTCCAACTGGTTTACTCAGCTTCCCAGGGTCCTTCTGGGACTAGGGACCACTCGTAAAGATGCCCTCGACGTCTCGGCAGCTGAAATGGTGTATGGCCACCCGCTGGTCGTCCCTGACAAAATTTTTCCTTCTACAATCTCCTCCGACGATCTCCAGCGCATACGTCACGTCGTGGGAAAATTTACTCCAAGCTGCCAGACTTACAAGCCCCAAGCGAAGCATCACATACCGACAGCCTTACACTCTGCAACGCACGTCTTCCTGCACAACGACACTAGCAAGCCACCGCTAACGCCTCCTTACACGGGCACTTTCCTTGTGATCCGATGCAGTCCGAAAGCATTCCTACTAAACATTTGTGACAAAAAAGACTGGGTTTCCATTGATAGTCTTAACCCTGTTTATCTCCTGCCAGATGACCCGTGTACAGTTCGCCTCTCTAGATCAGGGCACCCTATTTAACATGGACAGTATATAATTTTTTAGGGGGGAGCCGTGTACCAAACGTGTGTCACATGATCATACATTGTAACGATATTTCAATTTGTGTATGTATTATGCTTGTATCTTCGCTCTCCCCGCGCACTAATAAGAACATGAAATAACATGCTGGTTTTTCTCATCGTTAAATGTTAACGGGCTTGGTGTCGGTTGAACACGAAGTTTCCTATTGCATTAACCCTCAAATAAAGTCTATTTTTCTCACCGGTAACTGTTAACCAGTGTGGTGCCGGTTTAACATAAATTTCCTGTTGCATTGAGTTTTTGTATATAAACGAGAGTGTTCTGTAATAAAGTTACTTAGTTGCTTTCATCCTGTCTTTGAGTCACAACCTTCTCTCGGCTCGTCACAATAGTTTTATAAAGAAATACCTGAAATATTTAGTCTACTTTTATGACAGAGAGAGAGAGAGAGAGAGAGAGAGAGAGAGAGAGAGAGAGAGAGAGAGAGAGCTATTCCATTCCATATTGCTCGTAGGTTATTGCGATCATCAGATAAAATATCACAAATTGAAAGAAATAGATATTTCAATCTCTGACCTGTCTCATTAAGAATCTC
>NC_090758.1:36621916-36626976 GCF_036898095.1 Palaemon carinicauda
GGCTACACAATAAATTTTTACCTGCAAATTTCCAAGCCTTTGTTAACTTATCACCTAGATTAGACACATAATCTAATAAATTGATCTCAGGGACGTCTCCCTCCCAGGACTCTCGAACAACATCAAGAGGACCTCGAACACAATGGCCAAACACAAGGTTGAAAGGCGAAAAACCTAAAGACTGACTTATCCCATTCAGAACCATTAATCAAACAATATTTCTTTACCATAGACTTCAGGGTTTGATGAAATCTCTCCAGAGCTCCCTGACTTTCTGGATGATATGGAGAAGAGGTCACATGTTTTATATTTAACTCTGCCATTTTATCTCTGAAATACCTGCTAACAAAATTAGAACCACAATCCGATTGAATAATTCTAGGCATCCCAAACCTGGTAAAAAAGTCAATTAGTACATCTACAATTTTAACACTTTTCATAGTCAAAATATATTGATTTCCTAGAAAGGTTTGGAAACCGCTGGAATAGGACATAGAGGCGCTTTTGGAATAAGCTAATTAGGTTTATGGACCTTCTGACAGACATCACAGCTATTGACAAATTTACTTTACGTCAGCCTTCAACTTCAGCCAATAATAATTCATTAGCAACTTGCCGGAAGTCTTATGAATGCCAAAATGTCCGGCCAAACCACTTTCATGCGCCAATGATATCAACTCATTCTTGTAAACAAATGGAACCATTATCTGTTTCATTATTTCATAATCAATATTATCAGCCTCCATATGCCTACTCAACCTATATAAAATATTATTAATTATCCTAAATTTGGGACCAGTTATATCAGACACCTCACCTGACTCAATAGAGAGATCGCAAAAATCCCTTTTCTGAGCTTTAATAAGCTCTTCAGTAGTCCAATTCAGTTTGTTCTTCATAATCCCATGATCTACAACTACGCTATCATTACATTCTAAACTATTTAAATCTAGATCAATTGTTGACTCTGCAGCGTCAACAATTCTAGCACCAGAACGAGTAACTACTGCTACCTCACTATCAGGAATTATCAATATGGGATAGGTATTATTCTTAAGAGCAACATCATTCCCTATCACAACATCAACATTTTTAACCGGAAATTTATCAACGATGGCCACTTTCAAATTCCCTGCAAAGGAAGGGCAAATTAAATTAAAATTTTCAATAGTATAAGACTTTACCGTATCAGGAAACCAGACAATACCACGAATTCCTCACTTTCAGTAACAAAATTACACGGCAATGCCTCCCTATGGATCAAAGACTGAGCTGCTCCAGTATCACGCAAAATATGTACTCGGCTTTTCTCGGATGAATTTGCGAAAGAGACACTCCCGAAGGACAAATACTTATCAAAACAGCCAGGTAGTCATTGGTCAGTGGACCTTGTTGGGATAGGTTCTCTCTCTCTCTCTTTCACCCCCATCACTGGCCTAACATCAGCATTTTGCGATTTTCTAAACGCATAACACATGCTCTTTACGTGCCCCTTCTTATTGCAAAAGAAGCACGTCAATATCTTCAATTTTTCAGGATTGTATATATTATGTCTATTACCTCTGTTAGGAGAAAAATTAATATTAGGATTCGTATTACCCTGATCATTACCTCTATGATTATTTCTAGTAAACATCCCTCCATTATTATTGTTAGAATTATTATTCCTACCTACTTTACCCCAACTAGACTTCACATTTGTCGTTACTCCCCCTAACTCACTCTTATGAGACAAATAATATTCATCACTAGCGATGGCTACCTCCTGAACGGTCTCGAGTTTTAACTTTTCGAGGTGGATCTTCAGTTTATCCAGGACACACCTCTTAACTCCTCCATCAACATTAATTCCTTCAATTTTTCCAAATTTACCACTTCCTTGGACTTGAGCCAATCACTAGCATATTGTTCCTTCGATCTTGCAAATTCCATAAAAGTTTGTTCCCTACTTTTTTCTAAGTTCCTGAAGAGTTGCCTATATGTTTCAGGGACTAACTCATAGGCCTTCAAGACAATAGCCTTCACACTCTCATAATCTGATGACAGAACCTCCTCCAGAGTTACATACACCCTCTGAGCTCTTCCACTCAATTTACTTTGTATAAGAGTGGTCCAATACTCTTAGGGCCACTCCAACCTTACTGCAATCCTCTCAAACGATACAAAACACTCTGCTATATTGTTTTCCTCAAATTTAGGCACAAATTTGAGAGCCTGCGCTAAATTAATAGCAGTCGTTACTGACCTATTTGGGGATGCTGGAGGGGAAGAAGAGGAACCTGTCTCTCATGGCAATCTCATGCTACCTCTTTTTTTCTCTTTCCTCTGCATTAAACTTTTCTATTTCAACTTCTACCTTTTCCAAATCCTGCCTGTTCATATCTCAGCTTTTCATCAATCTTACTTTTTAGTGTCTCTAGATTGAACATACTATATATTTTATTGACTATAGACGTAAGTGTGATTGTTCTCTAATTATTGCTATCGGTCAGGTCTCCTTTCTATTTGCCATTTCCACAAAAACTTCTAACTTCCATTCAATTCATTTTGATTCTTCATGCTATATCATACAAAATAATCTTGTAAGTATTCTTGGACTCATTTCATCTTGAGACAACATCATCTCAGCTGTTAATCCATCGTATTCATGGCTTTTCATCTCTTCAGGGTTTTAAGGATGGCTTAGACTTCAAACACACTGAATTCAGTCATGGGCACATCAAGTTGTTCCTTAGCTTCAGGTATATCAATCAGTCGACTATCTGCTTCTTTGAAATGACTCCTCACTCAAATGGATATAGTTTGAAATTATTCAACAGTCTCATGTGCCTTGAGTTGATTGTTGTGATACTCTTCAGTGGAAAGAAGATAGTGAAAGAGTTTTTTGGTATCAAATACGTACCCTATACATTCTGGAAATGACAGGGAGAAAAAAACCGCAAATGTGAAGAGAAAGCGTCCATCTTCCGTCATCCAAGGTAACTGCAACAACAATTCTGGTGGATGCATGAAATTTTAAAAGAAGTCAGATCAATCTAGAAGAAAATAAGAAAATAAATTAAAAAAAAAACCGGCGAACCACTTCCAGTTAAGGTCATTGAAGGAGACAGCAACTTTCTCTTTTGCTCATTGGCCTATGCCAACACCAGAGAAGATGACCAACACGTCCTCATCAGAGGCTTAATATGTGATCATGCTGGCATCACTGAAAAGTCCAGATATGGTTCAATACTTGAAGATGAAGTCTAAGGGACTACAAATATTACACCCAAAGTGTAAGGGGAATATATTGGTTTTAAAATGCCAAAGGAAGGCTAATAATAAAAACGTTTCTTTGGTGCATGAGAGGTTTATTCTTATTGCTGGCAAGGTAGTAATTGATACAAAAGCTTATCAATCTTGACTTATGGTCAAAATATATACCATTTTAACTGGATAACGCAAAAAAAGGAAGGAAAAATTACATATAGCCCAAAAAATAATCAAATAAAGATTTCACAATGTTATCAAATATGCTAAAGATGATGTGACTGAAATAATTTATAGACAAAACTATTTAATCTAAAACAAAAAACATGTTCCATGATGAAGTAAGCGTTGCAGGAATATTATCACATAAATCAATCGGCACTATAAGATTAATGAATAAATAAATATTATTAAAATTTAAAGGCAATTTAAATGGGCAACCATGATCTATAATACAGTATCAGATATGGACATGGAATTGCAGGTGTATAATCAAAACAATTCCATAGTATAGCCTAGGTATAGAAATTCAAATAGAATATTTAATGTGGTTATGACATTCATAGCCAACACATTTTATTCATGAGGGGGTTTAAGGGCGACAAAGCCCTCCTTGCTAAAAAGGTGAAGTAATGCCAAATAATTCACTGGTATAATGAAATTGTTATGGACTATTGTACATCCCGGTGATATTATAGGCATAGCTTACCCCACCATATAATCCTTTTATATGAGAGCCTACTTTAACATTTACAGTACATCCTATTACAGGCGTAACCTGCCCCAAAAATATATAGCTTATTACAGTCATAACCTATCCCAAAAAATAGAGCCCATATGATAAAAGCTAGGCTAAGCCTATTAGAATTTTCAACAGGTAGCCTAGGCCAGTAGGCCAAGTTCATAATCCATTCATTGTTGTTTACCAGCCCAAAGCTGTGTATAAATGTTAACCCTTAGATTACAACCTGAAGTATTTCCTGTTGGACTTGACATATTTTCAGTAGCCTAGCTAGTCTAAAACTATGCTGGCTAGGGCTTTGAAGGCAGAGCTCGATGTTTATAGTTAGGGAAATTCTTAAATGTATCAACATATAACAAATTATAACTTTGGTATCCATTCTATAAGCATTCATGGCATTCTAAGTACTATATTTCAATGAAAAATAGAATAACATTCGAGTTACGTCTGGTGGAAACTTGCATCAATCTTTAATTACAAAATCCTTAACTATCAGATCCTAATTTAGCTAGATCTATTATTACAACAAAACTTTCTTAACTTAAGACTATCCACTAACATTCTGGACACTTTCATATGGATGAATTATAAGTATTCACTTGATATTACATTGCTGGTGTATCTTGTTTCACACAATGGCGCTCAAAATATATAAACAAAACACCAAGCTCCATTTTCTTAGCTTGACAAAGAAAAAAAGGATGCCTAATGAATGATAATATCCACTCATATTGTACGAATTGCAAATATGGGTGTAACATGAACGATGATGTTAGCGGTAGTCACCTTGTCAACCTCTTTGATGTGAGCATGTTTGTGTGAACCAAGTTCAGTCCAACTTATACATGGTACATGCATAAACCAAAAGACCGTATAATTAAAGAGATTATGCATCTTGAGAACCAGTCAGTTTCATTTCAAAGTCGTTTTTTGCATAATACAGAAATTTTGCTTCTGTTTTGAGCATTAAAAAAATGCGAGTCATTTCAACCTGATAGCGAGTGCTATGAAACTATTTTCAAGTGATTCTGTGAGTCACATTTAGTGGGGGTCATCTCAATGCAGGCGA
>NC_090758.1:36639976-36642476 GCF_036898095.1 Palaemon carinicauda
ATTTACACCTCTTGGTTGTTGTGGGGCATCTACGATTAGTCGACACTGACTTCTACTTGTCGACATCTGTTCAACCCACCCTCTCTAACCCCAAACTCCACATCAGCGCACCCATGGGTTCCTACACCCACCTCCTCACGTTGTACCTGTAAGTCTCCCATACTGAACTTCACCAAACTGCCGAGGTTGTTGCGAAGGAAAGTATTTATCCGCCATTCAAGGAGATGGGGACCCCAGCCTTTGCCATGTTCAGGCGTCTAGCACTGGACCTTCTGAATATTGCTAAACAAACATGCACCAGAATAAAAGAAATGGGCCATTTCCTAAAGGACTCGAGCCCATGGTCCTTGCATTTACACATATTCCTGAAGAAATATGGCTCCCTACTCCCTTGTGGGGATTACTGTATCTGAACTTGCAGACAGAAAGAGATCACTATCCTATCAGACACATCGATGACATTATCTCCGACTTGCAAAAGCATTTTTTTTTTCCTGGCTCAACCTCTTAAAGGCCTTAAGACCACCCCTTCAGTAAGTTCACCTTCAATTACTCCTCTTTTGGCCTTCGTAATAATGTAGTCACTTTTCAACTCCTCATGAAAGGCAACTCATAGAACCTTATCTTCTGCTTAGGTTACGTGGATGACTTACTTCTACTCTCTTCCTTCAAAGAGGAACACCCCCAATAGTTACTCATCATTCTTGACCACCTACAATGAAGCGGCCTTGTAGTCCAGTACGACACGTGTCATCAATGAAGTATTTTTCTTTGGGCATCAGATCACCAGTGGAGAAGTCAGCCCCCTCCCTGGGAAGGTAGAAGTCCTTCAGATATTTACCAAACCCTAGACAGTCTAAGCACTACGTGTGGTCTTAGGCATGATACACTTTTAACACTGGTTCATGACAGACATCGCCAACACTATTAACGGAGATTGGCTCGCTTTAGAAAGCGCAATTCTGCTACACATAGAATTCCTTATCACATGTTGCTGCTGTCGACTTTCCGATGCCATATAACCATCTTCTCTTCTCCACTATTGCCAGTGACGTCACTATCGATGAACTACTCTAGAAGGTGTTCTGTGTCTTGTCACTCTTATCTGCCTTCTCCAATAGAAAAATTTTGAAATCTGAACCTAGTAAATCTATCCTTGACCGCAAATTGCTGTCCGTCACTTCAACAACAAATTAGATTTAGCGCCCTCTATCATTCACACAAAATGTTTGCCAATGAGATGAAATACCATTCCTACATGAAAATAAAGAATTCTACTACACGAGATACGTTTTTCTCATGAATATTCAAATATTCTACTCAATCTGCCCCTGTTAAATCCGTGAGTATGTAATCATTAAAGTATAAATTTCTCATTTTCACTATTTTAAACTTGTTACCCTATCCTCTTTTAAACGTTTCACACTGTGTTTTTTTATTACAACATATCATATCATTCCTCTAATGATAATACCAATATTCAAAACATAGCAATGTTCCAAGGTGATTATAAGGGTACTTTAGGTGTAATTAACAGGTTCTGAGAAATCCATCCTTTTATACCACAAAAATTATAATACAAATACCTTAGACAATACCTTATTATCTTTTACTTTACAAACGACTACCCAAAGGAATAGTTGCTGCTTATTTTCTTTTTTTTTTCTTTCCGCTGGTTATCTCTACCCTCCACTACAACAATAATTGACAGAATACCACATTGCTTTCCCAACATTACAAACATAATGTGAGTATTTCTTTTATGTTTAAAGAAAAATCATTAGAGTTTTTAAAATGTATCGCTATAATAATGACCCACAGGGCAGGCAAGCGCAAATCATAATGTACTGCTTGACATTACATAGGAGCAGCGATGATTTTTGTTCTTTGTGAATGAAGACTTTTACAGACTTTTTTTGCTAAAGTGATTAGTCTCTTATCCTTTGGATAGCTCGGAAATATTTGTTTTTCTTTTCATCGTCTCAAACACATGGTTCCCAACCTAGTCTTTTGACAAGTTTGGCACCGAAACAGTTGATTAATCTCTGAAATGAAAGTCCAATCTCAAGAAAGTATGTTATTTATTACAGGAGAAACATAAATTTTTATTAGAAAAAGTTTTTATGACTGGATGTATATATTTACCCGTTTATTCATAAAAAGAACATGAAATAAAGACATTTTCCTAGATGAGAATTCCAAGCATATATTGCGAGTCTGGCCACCCAAAGAAAACTTAGTTCAAAATAAGGAGCAGCTTATAAGTATATATGTAAAAATGCTACACATTAACCCATTAAGGCAGATATTGGTGTAAATAGACCACAAAGCTACATAATCTGAGTTGCGACGAATAATGAAGGCAAACTCAAAAGGCAAAAATTTCACCTTTTTTTCTACTGTTATAAAAAAAATTACATTATTGTTTAAAGTGGACAAAATCTTAAAAAAAAAAAATAAAATTTTGAATTTATTGTGTTTTGGTTAGTGCTGGAATTGT
>NC_090758.1:36647476-36649976 GCF_036898095.1 Palaemon carinicauda
GTAAGCTACTGTTAGCTCGATTCATTTTAAACCAGAGGACATTAAAGATGGTATGAAGTCTCGATTACTAGGTATTGCTGTTTTGTCATTTGATGAAATGAGTAATAAGAAAGAATGGAGCTATGACAAAGGGGCAGAGGTGTTATATAAACCGCATGGAAATGTACAGGTGACCATGTGGCGAGGTCTTTTTTTTCTTTATGATACATTTCAGGTAAAATTCTTAAACATTTTATGACACCGTTTTTCAAAAATTTTTCATTTCGAGATCAACAACAGAGAAAAAAAAATCCATACACGAATCCATCACTTACTACTCTGGAAGATGGTTTAAATAGGATTTGATTTAGCCCATGATAACACACAGCTTCCTGCCCTTAGGCTAAAATCAGTAACAACAGTTGTGAGATTAACACAAGCTGTGTTCAATGTACTCCATAGAGGGCTATAAAGTGTAAGGACTTTTCCGTAGTCCAGGTGTTTTCGTATACAAACAACCAATGTAAGTACAGTAGAAGCAAACAGCATGTACTGTACCACGTTTTATTAAAACTGTTATAATTGCTTAAAATCTTGCTTTATTAAAAGTGTCAATTATTTACAGATATCATGAATGATATAGTATTTACAACATACATACAAATACATATACATGTATTATATGTGTATATATATATATATATATATATATATATATATATATATATATATATATATATATATATATATATGTATGTATGTATGTATATATATATATATATATATATATATATATATATATATATATATATATATATATATATATATATATATACTGTATATATATATATATATATATATATATATATATATATATATATATATATATATATATATATATATATATATATATATATATATATATATATATATATGTATGTATACATATATACTTATGATCAATATGTTGATTATACCTTATATAATATTTGTTTGCAATATAATTATGAAATATTTCAAATAATGGAAAAAATAACCGTCAAAATCAAATTTCACCTCGTCTTCCAGTCTCGGAAAAATATGCGCCCATGACTGATAATGGAATATCCGACATTTATTAGCTAAGATATAAACATAAGACGGATAAAGGCTGGATATTAATAATCGATACCAATAGGTGAAAAAATACATGTATATACAAATAACCTAATGATTGTGTTGACCCTGATTAAAAGCAATTTATTAATATTCATAAATGATGAGATCCTGCGCAAAAACGAGGGGGGTAATTTGTAGCATAAAACCGGTTTCAAATTACCCCCGGGGGTAGCTTGAAACTGGTATCAAGTTACCCCCCGGTAGTTTGAATCCGGTTTCAAATTACCGGGGGGTAAGATTTGGAGGGGGTAATTTGAAACCGGTACACCGGTCCAATATTGCGCGACACGAGTTGCAACCATAGTGTGGTGATACAAGGAACACAGGCGTTGGTGGTGCAGTCTCTAACAGGACACTCGGTTATTTTGAAGGGAATAGGAAAATAAGAAGTTACCCCTTTTGGCCATTTGAAACTGTCAGGTGAGTTGGTGACAGGTAATTTTGATTTTGCCGTAAAGGATTATAGTTGCCAAAGGAAACCCAGGTTTTGTTTACTTTTGTGTGAGTAAGAGTTCGAGAGGACAATACTTGGTAATTTTGACCCCTTTGCTCATTCCCCCACGCATCCCAGTTCTTCGGGAAGTTTTTGAAAGTAGCAAAGTTTTATATATAAAGGCAACCCCAGGGTTAGATATATAAATAGATATTCCTAGCCTTAAGGCAGCCACCATCCCCTCTATCGCTCTCGCACGCAGCTCAGTGTATTATTTTCAAAGTGTTCAGTGAGAAATCTATGTTTTGGTTTGACGAGTATTTATAATCATAGTGAGTACTTATAGAAATTCTCAGAGAGTTTTTGTAAACGGGCCTATAAAAAAGGTTAGGTATTTATACTGTGGACTGGTTATATATTTTTCGTTAGGTGTCAAACTTAAATATTGTATTCAGATTTAACGTTAAGTGAAACAGGTGACTATAATTTTCATAAGTGTTATTTCTCTTTCTTAGTCAAAGGTATATTCAGATTTAACATTTTCATGTCAAGAAAATATATAATTTTCAGAAAGTGACATTTTAGTCTTAATCTTAATTTTTTGTGACTTGATATTTCGACTGATTTATTTGCTTATTGTGAATTCTTTCGAAGTCTTGTAATTTATACAGAACAAATTTATTTTTGTAAAGATTGTATTATTACTTTCACCATTGTTTGTAATTGTAGTCCTCAAATCCTATTATGAACTGAAGTTAAACCTATCTGAATATTCATAATAATAATTACCCAGTTTAGTTTTGAGCGTACTTAGGATATCTTTGGATATTCAGAGATTTATATATTGCTGCCTGGGAATTATTTAGCTATTTCAGAGGTTATGAAATTACATTTAATAATGTAACAGTTTTAATGTAAATTCATACAAGT
>NC_090758.1:36657476-36679976 GCF_036898095.1 Palaemon carinicauda
ACAGAGATTAACTCCCACGCACACACATCAACACAAACCCGTAGCTCCTAACTTAAGTAATTTCGTCTCTTAATTCGTTGTTTCAGTTATCATTATTCCCCTTTAGTCTTTTCCTTTAAAATCTTACGAAAGAAACAGATAGAAAATGTTTGGTTGTGATTTTCATTTTCCTCAATGTTGTTGTTGTTGTTGTTGTTGTTGTTGTTGTTGTTGTTGTTGTTCTTCTTCTTCTTCTTCTTTTTTTTTTCTTTCAGGGATTCACTTTAGTGTCAAGGATGTCAGCAGCGTCAATCACCCAATTCCTTTCTTGAAGCAGGATCCATTTGTCTTTATCTATGTCAGCGATGTCCAGGAAGAAGACATCGAGAAGGTTGGGGACATCCTTTGGGCATTGCAACAACAGGATGCAATGAGGTGAGGAGACATCATTCCTTAAAAGAGAGAGAGAGAGAGAGAGAGAGAGAGAGAGAGAGAGAGAGAGAGAGAGAGAGAGAGAGAGAGAGACGATATAATTATCATATTAATTTGTTGAACAGAGAAATTGATTTGAAATAAGAATTTAAATCGACATCAGATTTGGAGAAAGAAAAATCTCATAGGCCTATTAATAGAAATAGTCAATTATTAATTATTATAGAAATAGAAATAAGTTTATCAATTTGTACACTTTTCAAATGTTACTTAAAGGTTTATTTTTATTTTCAATTCATATCCTATTTGAGATCATTAAAAATTAATTGTAATACTGTGTACGTGAAGGTGTGTGTGTGTGTGTATGTGTGTGTCTGAAGGCACTTGTTCATCTTAACAAAACAAGATGTCAATAAAACAATAATTAAAAATATGATTGACATCATTTCCTTTTCCTTTCCTTTCATTTCATCCGATTTTTCTTCTTTTCCTTCTTCCCAACAGATCGTTCTCTTCAATCTTCTTTCCTCGTGGTTCCAAGAAGAGGAGGAGTCCTCAGGATTTCCTCCTCCCAATGATGAACTCCTTGAAGGGAGTCAGGGTGGAAGACTCCATCTGTTTCCGAGAAGATGAAGAACCAGATGACGAAGCCTTACTTGAAGAGATGGATCTTAAGGCAAATGAATCCACCGGATGTAGAGAGGGTGTTATGTGGTGAGTTTGCTTCTTCTTTTTCTTATCCTTCTTCATCTGTATTGTACGATTTATCTCTCTCTCTCTCTCTCTCTCTCTCTCTCTCTCATAACATTCCTCTTAAGCCTTTCAGCAGACCATAGGCCTAAAAAAGTAATCTATATTAACAGGGCCGGTAATTTTTCATATCTTAGGTCTTATTTTTTATGGTCTTCATTGTATTTAGGCTGCATCTCTCTCTCTCTCTCTCTCTCTCTCTCTCTCTCTCTCTCTCTCTCTCTCTCTCCTTTAAGCAGACCATGGGTCTAAAAAACTGATTTATTCAATAAAATCGGGTAATTCTTTTTATATCATAGGTCTAATTGTTAATGGTCATCACGCTATTTAGGCATCATCTCTCTCTCTCTTCTCTCTCTCTCTCTCTCTCTCTCTCTCTCTCTCTCTCTCTCTCTCTCTCTCTCTCAGCAGGTGATGATCCTAGATAACTAATCTTTATTCATTATAAGCCAAGTTTCAAAACTATTTTTCTTTTGGTTTTGGTCTATGATTTGTTTCTTATTATTTGTTTTTTCCTCATTCGATCACTTGATATTCCTTTGTATCTTCGTTAATCGAATCAGAGACATTTCCAGAGAATGTCGTTGTGTGGATGATAGAGAAGTGTTGATGTGTAGAGCAATTTCCACCTCATTATTATCTTCACTTTTTCTTATTATTCTGCTCATTATCATTTGATTAGAATATCTGATTATGTTTGTTTGAATCTCAGTATTTATGATTCCCTTCAATTCTTTCCTCACTTCCTTCAATTCTCATCATATTCATCTTCCTCCTTTCTTTCACTTTCATTGTTATTTCTTTCTTTTTAGAATAAAGATTTCCTCATCATATCCTAGGTCATTTTTCGTTAGCTTTTTTTGCGGAGTCATTGCAAACGACCAAAGTCTATTTCATAATTTTTTTTTCTTCTTTGCTCGGTAGGGTGCCTGGTGCAAGGATGTTCCATGATATCGACATAATGTACAACGAGGCGTCAACTGAAAAGAAAGAGGAAATGTGCAATATCATCTGATCCTTTAATTGTGAAACAAATGTGTCGAAATGTTAATCACCAAATTCTAATTCATAATCTGTCACTAAATGATTCAGGTTTAACCAACTTCTTATAATGATTAGACAACTTTTTGATTATTGAGGTCATTTCTTGATTGGAATGTGATTATATATATATATATATATATATATATATATATATATATATATATATATATATATATATATATATATATATATATACAGTATATATATATATATATATATATATATATATATATATATATATATATATATATATATATATATATATATATATATATTTAATATATATATATATATATATATATATATATATATATATATATATATATATATATACAGTATATATATATATATATATATATATATATATATATATATATATATATATATATATATATATATATTTAATTGTTAGGGAACAATTAAATCTTTTCACCGAAATCTATTGTTTTTGAAAACTTTTATCATGTTCATTCTACTGTTTGTTCTCTTCTCTTATATCTATTTTCAAAACTTTTCTTTTTTGTTATCATTCATATACAATTAATATTTTTAATTACCAAAGTAGTTTTTGACTTATATCATGACATATTCTTATCAAAATATAGCAAACCTTGAATGTACTAAGATTCACTCTAAACATTGTCTATTATCTATTCATGAAAACAAAATCTATTTAAGTGATCTTGACGGAGATGGTTGAGGTGATGGTAGGTAATATGTAATAGTGGAGCTCATCATAAATAAATCTGTGAATGATAAATAATGTGTTTTCATCACCTTTCAATTTTTATTCATTTTATACTCTCTCTCTCTCTCTCTCTCTCTCTCTCTCTCTCTCTCTCCTCTCTCTCTCTCTCTCTCTCTCTCTCTCTCTCTCTCTCCTGGGAGGTCAACAAAGATAATATCCTTACAAAGTCCTTCAAAGGAACAAAACCAGGCAATAAGAAGAAGAAAAAAAAAGAATATCTCAATACCAGTCCGACAGGTGAGTTCTTTGTGAAATCTCTTTTTCTATATATGGTTATTTGTAACATCAAAGTAAACTTATCAGAAGTAAATCGTTTCATGTGAACCTACCTATTAAAATGAATCTGCTTTGCTCCTCAAGAATAATATCATTAAAGTTAATCAATTTATTTCTCCATTTAATGATCAAAGTAAAGGAACATCAAACTGAGCTGTTTATTGCAGAGATTCTGTCTTTTGTAAAACACTGGATCTTTGTAATGCCCTCATATATTGATGCTATTTTCAATTATATATCAGATGAACTGATAGAACAAAAGACTGATTGACTGTCGGACTGACTGACTGACCGACTGGTGCACAGGGAGGTTGTTCATCGTCTTCTGCTGGACCTAAGAAAAGCTGATATGTTAGATCAGCGTCTGTCAGACCCATTGAGTCAACATCTGATCAGAAGAGAAGGAACACAGAGCTGAAGGACATTGGAGAAGAGAAACATAAGATGACGTAGCATTTTTAAGGTAGGAATTTTTAGTTTTTTTTTTTTAATGAATTATATGAAATGGATATTATAAGGAGTTACTAATTTTAAAGAATTGAATGGAAAGAGTAATATTTGTAGTTACTACTCCTAATGAAATGAACCGAAAGAGTAATATTTCGAGTTAATATTTCAAATACATTTACAGAGAAGAGTAACGTTAACATTAATTACTTATATTCATATTGAATGTGAATCTCGAAAAGAATGTATACAATTAGACTTATTTTGAATCTTTTAACTTTCGAGTATTTTCTTTATATAAACCAATATAAATTTGATTATGTTATTCATATATATATATATATATATATATATATATATATATATATATATATATATATATATGAATATATATATATATATATATATATATATATATATATATATATATATATATATATATATATCTGCGTAAGACAGACAAAGGTAGAATACATCGGGTGTGTCTCTCTTCTTCTCATGCAGACAAAGAGAAAGAATGGGAGGGAGGAACACAGGAGTAATTATGACTAAATGTCTACAATAATTGCAGATTGTGGTTCTTTTTCTGTTATGTCTTTAATTAGTTAGTTTTCAAAAATAGAAGTAAACATTGTCTCTGGGTTTTCAGACAATTCATTATCATTTTTAGATAACAATAACAAAAGGTAACTATATATAATAATATGAAGGTATTGTATTTATTTAATCTATTTAGCACTGATCCTTAAGCAAGAGGCAGTTAATAGTCTTGTTTTCCGAAGTATAATTTTGTATGTTTGTATATTCTTGAGCTACACCTTACCCAGGGTTTCAGAGGACAGGAACGACAAGGGAAGCTCCAAACGAGGTCTCGCGGAACTGTGTGAAGTATTTACTCACTCTGACTATGGCGGCTCTCCTCATCTAGGGCTTTTACTTAGGAGGATGGGCACTGTGCATCCATCAAGCAAAAGAGCGGGAGGGGCAAGTTTCTGTTAACGGCTTTGCAGACATTATCTGCATTCTGGAACCAGAATCTGACATCAGGGTGCAGCTCCCAGAAAGGTCTACATTTGGTCTTCTTTAGAGTTATCTTCCTCTTCTTTGTATAGAGTCTCATGTCTACAACTCCCTTATTTTACCATTTTTTATATTAAGTAATTGGTCAAGGCAAAATTATATTTATCACAAGTAAATAAGTTTTGATAAACTTACCTGTTAAGTGTCTTATGTGTAACTTCAATCCTGCAAAAAATTTTATTTAATATTAAATCTATCTGCTTTGCCACTACACAATCTTATTAATTTAGTTGATTAATCTTGTTTGGCAATTTAGGATCAGCAAGATTTCTGTTGCAGAGATTTTAACTTTTGCTATGCGCTTGAACTCTGTGATTGATGCTGTTTCCTTTCACAGATCAGATGTACTGGAAAAAAAGGAGACCGACTGACTGACTGACTGAATAACTCATACACTGGGATATTGTTCATCGTCATCTGTTGGACTCAAGAGAAGCTGACATATTCGACCAGCGTCAGTCAAAACCCTTCGGTCAAATTCTGGTAAGAAATAAAAAAGGTAATGGTTTTAAGGAAAAGACTTTGGAGTCACTACTCCAAATGAATTGAAGGAAACAAATTGTATCTATTACTCATAAAGAGATAAATGAAAAGAAAAAAGTAATTTTCCTTTGGAATTTTATGTAAAAGTTTTCTATATTGTCATTATTATTATTACCATTATTGTTATCATTACTATTATTCATGATGAATAATGTTTTTTTTTTTTTTTTCAAGAATCTACTACATTAGAACAATTTTGAAAACTTTTTATATTCCTGTACTTTCTTGTACTTAATCTGATATTAATTTTTCCTCTGTTTCTTTTAGTTGGAAGTAAAGGTTAATAATTTTATTAAATCAGCAGAAAAAAAGGGGAAAGAGTTTGGATGTCTCACTTCTGCAGTACAGACAGACAGACAGACAGACAGACAGAGAGGAATACACAAGTAATTATTGACAATAATTCCATTCCTCTCTTTCTCCAAATGTCTACAAATAATTATAACTTGAGGTGTTTATTCTGTTCTGTCCTAAATTATTCTGTTGTTTCTGTTTCAGAGACAAAAGTAAACATTAATTTAGGGTTTCAAATATTCAACTTTGTTCTTTAGAGAATCACTAAATATTACCTATTGCTAATAGGTTTAGTATATGGATTTTACTGAATGTGTTTGTCTTCAGTCTTTAGGCAAGATGCATTTAACATATATTTTTAAAAAAAAGGAGATTAGTTTTATGTTTATTGTATGATTTCAGGAGAAATCCTTGATGAGTTTCTCTTTGGAAATTCTTCCATTTCTTGCAATGGCGCTTGCATCAGCCTTCTGGTGAGAGGTCGTTCTAATACGTCAATTTTTTCTGGGATTTTATTCAGGAGTTTAGGCAGTGTGCATCCAGCCAGTAGTTGGGCAGCAGTGGAGACACTTTCTCTTGAGGGATATTGAGACATTTTTACAATGGGCTGCAAAACTGCAAGAGACTGTAAAGGGCCGGAAATAGATTCTGATATCAGGGAGCAACACTAAGATAGATCACCTGATAGATTGATGGTTATGAGTACCTGACTCAGTCATTCTTCAACCCTATTTTTTACTAAAGTAATCCTCCTTTTCTTTGCATAAAACCTCTTAAAACTCAAATATTCTGCTCCAGGTTCTCCTTTTCTCGTCTTGGGAAACATTTATGAATTATAAGACTTAGAATGATGAAGCCATTTGGCTCTGAATTGACCTTTGGTTATTGAGTTTTTTTCCTTATAAAAATTATTCTCTCAAACAGGTAACGGGAAAACTGAAAGATACAACCCTTTATTTATTATCCGTCCCTTCAATTGCTATTTTATATCCGTCGTGAGAAATCATTGGGATTATTCACTTGCAGGTTCACATCTAGTTTTCTCTGAGGACAAGATATAATTCTCTCCTTGAGAAAAGAAACGAGGAAATCTTCATCCCAACAAATCATCCTGAATCCGCTTGAGTGATCATTGCAGCCTCTTGGCTGATCGGAACTCGAAAGAACTCAACTGATCAGCAGTTTGGTCACCGTCTTAAAGTAAGTGTCATCGGTGCTTAACCCTTGATCAACAGACAAGTGAAGTGACCCAAGTAATGAATTAATGGTTGAGGTAATAGATTAAAGGGATTATTCAGTAAGCAATACAAATTTCATAACATTTAAAGGAATAAGTCTACAATTACACCAAAAAAAATGGTGATATCTGAATATATAAACATATGAATGTAATAATAATAATAATAATAATAATAATAATAATAATAATAATAATAATAATAATAATGATAATAATAATAATAATAATAATAGTTGTAGTAGTAGTAGTGATAATAATAATAATAATAATAATAATAATAATAATAGTAGTAGTAGTAGTAGAAGTTTTAGTAGTAGTGATAATAATAATAATAATAATAATAATAATAATGATAGTAGTTGTTGTAGTAATAATAATAATAACAATAATACTAATGATAGTAGTTGTTGTAGTAATAATAATAATAATAATAATAATAATAATAATAATAATTAAGCTCCTCTCTCTCTCTCTCTCTCTCTCTCTCTCTCTCTCTCTCTCTCTCTCTCTCTCTCTCTCTCTCTCTCTCTCTCTCTCTCTCTCGCAGATGTTCATATATAATACATGAAAAATTATTTATGTGGGAATTCAGTAAGTAGTAACAGTTTATCTCCTCTGACGGCGTAACACAGCCAAGTCCTCAGGCATCATTTTAGCAAAGCAGCTGACTCACATTTGAATAGTAATGTGTCATTTTGTGCCTCATACATAGTTTTACGTCTCAGCTGTCCTCGTGAACTGGAGTCCCAAATCAATTATATGTGTGATGGGTGTGAATGTCATAAGCCAATAGGCAGCTGCATCGATATATGTCTCTGTTGCTGCTCACCATTCTGGTCTCAAGTAAACGAGTATTTTTCTTTTTACTTGAAAGTAATACCTACTATATTTATTTCATTCACTGCACATACACTCACTCCAAAATGAAATAATTTACTGTGTAAATATTTAAGGCTGATCTTTCTATCTGCATTTGGTAGTCAGTAAGTGTACAGTATTGATTATTTTCAAAATTAACTTGAAACAATATCCTTTGTGAGTAATATATTGATGTGGTTTTAGTTTCCCTTCCTAAAGTGGAATATAAAATTAGTGTAGCCTTGAAGCATACCCCTCATGGAGAAGGTGGGCCAAAGTATATGGTGAACGGTGAACTTAATCTATTTACCATTTTCATCATTAATTTAAAAGAATAAATTACCGCACTATGGTACTAAACCATACCATCGGTGTACATCCCCCCCCCCTCCCTTTACAGTCTGTTTTTTCCCCCTCCACTTGTACAGGCACGCTTTCAAACATTCCTAAATTCCATAACCTTTTAATACCTTCTCAAAAAATCAACCTTCTCATCCTAACATCTGCTTCTACCCACAAATAATGCTACTCGCTATGGTCATTGTTGGGTTCTATCTCATTCCAAAGTATCATTAGCTCCTTTTCTTGCACAAAGTTAAATTGATAACTCTAAAAATCATTATGAATTA
Source organism: Palaemon carinicauda (assembly GCF_036898095.1). Classification (NCBI taxonomy): domain Eukaryota; kingdom Metazoa; phylum Arthropoda; class Malacostraca; order Decapoda; family Palaemonidae; genus Palaemon; species Palaemon carinicauda. The sequence goes on from NC_090758.1 coordinate 36,665,797, forward strand.
AAAAAAAATATCATATTTCTGCGCTACTACCAGAAAACCAGAACATTTTCCATTGCCGTTTTGCTTTTTTGTCAGAATTTCTTTCTGTTATATATTCATGGCTTATCAGGAATGATATATTTTTGTGTATATATATATATATTTTCAATGGTCTCATGAAATGTATTTGTATATCATATATTATAGTTATGTCCTTCAACATAATAGTATTTTTCTTTAATACATATCACTGTCCATATAATGTACTATTTTCTTTATACAGTTCTGAATGCCAGTTTATGGCATACTTAGACTGTACTATTTAGGTGTAAAGAATATATATTTCGTAACCTTCTTGAATACTTTGTCAACATATAATCGTATATACTATATATATCATTACTTGAATTCTGATTGTTAATTAATGCATGTCAGTGACCACTATTTGCTTTAGTTTTAATATATAGTCAATGCTATCTTGGAATATTATTTTGTTGATTTATATTCATATAAACACTCTGGATTGTATTTTTCTTTGTAATAATATGAACAATTAATGCTCTGCACCTGATTACGTAGCTCAATATAAATCTTTGCTGAGAGATATAAATTTTACTGATAATATACTATTTTTGATACAATAAATTCATCCCTAATAATAACTGCGTTTAATGTAAACCTTCTATTATTATCATATGGACATTACTTAAAAGCAGTATATAGGTGGTAAGGGTACTTTGTTGTTTCCTTGTTATTTCTCCTCAACAGATCTGAGTTGATTTCACAGATAAATGAAACGATATTGCAACGGACGATGTCCCAATGTGGTCACGTGATGTTGACCATTTAGATGTGTTTGATGATTGAGAAGTCACACTTCATTATTAGTGTCGGTAGAGCAAGGTGCCAATTCTCTCTCTCTCTCTCTCTCTCTCTCTCTCTCTCTCTCTCTCTCTCTCTCTCTCTCTCTCTCTCTCTCTCTCTCTCTGAAACTATTTCCAATAGGAGTTGAATAAAATCCTGGGACATTTGAAACATAAAACAACCTAAGAAGATCAGATTCCTGGTCTAAACTAATAAATTTCCAGATTGAATCTCTACATTTATGAATCATATATTTTCTCCAATATCTTTATAATTTAACCTTTAGCCCATGACCTCGGTGTAGATAATTTTGATCTGTTTTCTTTCTTTATATTTATTTTGGTCAATCAATACATGTAAAGGACGACAAAATTTTCCCATTGAGAAGTTTCCTTTTGGTCAAAAGATGTCTCCTCAATACAAAATGTCCTCCTTGGTCCCAATGTCGATCTCCAAGACCCAAGTTCTATCTGGAAGTCAAAAGAATTTGAGCTTCTTGAAAAAGTTTTCGCTTTGGTCCATTAAGATACTCCATGAAGTGCAAGGCATTATGCAACAGCAACAACAACAAAAGTAACCTAGAAACCTAGAAAGTCTCAGGGTCTGCACAACAACACTTTGGGCTTGTGGGCTGCAGGTGGCCCATGCCTGGATTAGTAGATGCAAAGACCCAAAAAACTTTTACCCCTTATTTGGATATAAATAAATATAAAAAACTTTAAGTACTTTTCGTCAATGATATACTACATAACTCCAGTATGATGATTACTTGAACATATAAAATCTTCTTCATATGGCTGGTTGACAATGGGAGGCCCCCTGTTTACATTGAGAGTTGTCTCCTAACCACCTTTTCTAAAAACATTGAAGAATCTTCTCACATGAAAAGAACAACAACAACAACAGTAACAACAACAACAACAACAACAACAACAACAACAACAACAACAACAACAACAACAACTACAACAACAACAACAACAACATATTAACAGTTGTGAAATCACGCTCAAACGTTAAAACAGAAAACTCAAAGTTTTCATTTCTAAACGCTCATCGTATCATTGAGCACAGACAGCTCTTGTAATTACTACATATCAGTTATATAATCCACTGGTGAAATCTAAAGAAACCAAACCAAAATCCCTAAATGAGACAGTGTCAAAAATAACATCAATAATTACCACTTCCTGGCTTGCACAAGACATTATGTCACTACTTCTAAGTTATTATGCCTGATAAGAGGATCCTTGACTGGGGTACTTTTGGACAATGCCACATAGAGAAGAACCTCCTTTCATTCAGTGGCATACCTAGAGTAGAGTGTGTGTCGCTTGCATTGAGAGGACCCTACTATATGTGACTCTCGGAGACGGTTGGGATGACTCCCCCTAAATGTGACTCCCAGAGTCACTTAAAACTAGTTTCACATCACCAGCTATCAAGTTGAAATGACTCTCTTTTTTTTTAATGTTCAAAATCGAAGCAAAATTTCAGCATCATGCAGACAGCGACTTTGAAATGAAACTCTAACTGGTTCTCAAGATACACAATCTCAATAATTATACTGTCTTTTGGTTTATGCATATGCCATGTATAAGTTGGACTAAACTAGTCTCACACAAACATGTTCAAATCAAAGAGCTTGACAAGGTGACCATCGCTAACATCACCGTTCATGTAACACATATTTGGAATTCATACAATCTGAGTGGAGTTTATCATTCATTAGATATCCTTTTTTTTTTGCCAAGCTAAGAGAATGTAGCTTGGTGCTTTGTTTATATATTCATAGCGCCTTTCTGTGAAACAAGATACGCCAGCAATGTAATATTAAGTGAAAACATATAATTCATTCATGTGAAAGTGCCAAGAATGTTATTGGATATTCTTAACTAAATTATCATTGTTATTATTATTATCATTTGCTAAGCTGCAACCCTAGCTGGAAAAGCAGGATGCTGTAAGCGCAGGGGCTCCAACAGGGAAAACAGCCCAGTGAGGAAAGGAAACAAGGAAAAAATTAATTGGTTTAGGAGCAGCAATAATTTATAAATAAATATTTCCTATATAAACCATAAAAAGTTTAGCAAAAGAAGAGGAGGAGAAACCAGAGAGAGCAGTGTGCCCGAGTGTACCCTCAGGCAAGAGAACTCTAACCCAAGGTAGTGGAAGACCATGGTACAGAGGTTATGGCACTACCCAAGACTTGAGAACAAAGGTTTGATTTCGGAGTGTCCTTCTCCTAGAAGAGCTGCTTACCATAGCTAAAGAGTCCCTTCTACCCCTACCAAGAAGAAAGTAGCCATTGACCGATTACAGTGCAGTAGTTAACCCCTTGAGAGAAGAAAAATTCTTTGTAATCTCAATGTTGTCAGGCTCATGAGGACAGAGGAGAATATGTAAAGAATATGCCAGACTATTCGGTGTATGTGTAGATGAAAGCTTTGCTGTAATAATAGATCTTGCTGAATTAAGTTCTGATAGTTAAGGATTTTCATTGTCTGCATCCCTTCCCATATTTATGTGTAGTCGATGTTTCTGGTCAATATTCTCCATATACCTGTGTCTCACACTTCATCACTGGCTAATCCATTTGATTGAAGGTCATCCTTGATACAGTCCATCCATCTTCGCTTTGGTCTCCCTCTCCTTCTGGTTCCCTGTACCTCCATTGCTATCATTCTCCTCTCAATACACTGTTCCTCTCTTCTCATGACATGACAATACCACCTCAGGGTATTTTCTTGGATCTTATCTGATAGTTCTCTAACTCCTGTGGTACCCCTAATTACCTTATTCCGTATCTTATCTCAACATTCTCATCTCTGCTACATCCAGATTCTTCTCTTCTGTCTTTTTTATTGACCACGTCTCCACTCCATATATCATTGGCGGTCTCACAACTATCTTTCGTACTTTACCTTTCAACTTAACCCCTATTTTCCTGTTGCATAGTACTCCTCACACTTTTTTCCTATTCTTCCATCCTGCTTGTATTCTGTGGTTTATTTCTACCCCCAAATCCCCATCCTCTGCGACTGTTGATCCTAAATACTTGAAATTTTCAACTCTTTTCAATCTGTCTCCTTGTAAACTAGCTTCTTCATTCTCCCCATTTTTCAATCCCAAATACTCTGTATTTTTCCTATGGATCTTCAATCCTCTAATTTCCATTTCTCTTCTCCACTCCTCCAGTTTCTCTTCTACTACCTCTCACCTAGTGCAACACAGTATAACATCATCAGCAAAAAGCATACACCAAGGAGACTGATCTCTAATACCTTGTATTACTACATCCATGACCAGATCAAATAGGTAAGGGCTCATTGCAGACCACTGATGTGGTCCCACATTTAATGAGAAACTTTCTGTTAGGTCTATACTTCTCTTAACATTTGCTTCTGCCCTTGCATACATATTTTGGGTGATTCTTACATATTTCTCGGGGACTCCCTTTTCTCTCATACATCTCCACAGATCCTGAAGTGGTACTCGATCGTATGCCTTCTCCAGGTCAATGAAGACCATATGTAATACTTTCTGTTTCTCCTGATGTTTTTCTATCATCTGCCTCAAAGAAAATATTGTATCTACAGTCCCTCTTCCAGGCATGAATCCCAATTGTTCCTCACCAATTGTTGTCTCATCTCTGAGTTTCTTCTCATTGATCTTCTCCCATATCTTCATAGTATGGCTTATCAACTTTATGCCTCTGTAGTTGCAACATTCCTTAATGTCTACCTTCCCCTTATAGATGGAGATGATTAAGCTTCCTCTCCATTCCTCTAGCATCTTTTCCTGATTGAAGATCTATTGCGTTAGGTCCCACAAGATATCTATGCCTTCATCTCCAAAACTCTTCTATACCTCTAATGGTATATTATCCGGTTCTGCAGCTTTACTATTTTTCATCTTCTTTACTGCTTGATTTACTTCTCTTCTAGTCATTCCTATGGTAACTGCCTCGTTCGGGAGTCCATCTTCAAATACTGTTCTTGGGTTCTCCTCATTCAATAGTTTTTCAAAATAAGTTTCCCACCTTTTAATTGCACTCTCTTCTGCTAGAACTATACTGTTATCTTTTATTTGCTTTATCTGCGTCAGGTCTTTAGATGCAGCATCTCAGGCCTTAGCAATTCGTAATATTTTCTTCTCTCCTTCTGCTGTTTCCATCTCTTTATAGACTTCCTTTAATATCTCTGCCTTCGTCTTTGCTACAAGTCTTCTTGCTTTTTTCTTTGTCTTAAAGATTCCTTTATCCTGCTCTTGTCTTGATAGAGCTTCCTTCTTCTTGGCTTCCTTTTTAGTTTTTACCCGTTCTTGAACCTCATCATTTCACCACCACGATTCTTTATCATTTGGGGGTCTTCTTCCTGATTACTTTCCAAGTACTTCTCCACCGATCCTTAGAATCACTTTACTTTTCTCGGTCCACCATTCTTGTACATCCTCAAGTAACCTTACTGCTTCCAGCACTCTTTCCTTGAACAAGACTCTCAGTTCTGCCTCTTTCAATTTCCACCACTTAATCTTTGAGTTCATTTTCGTCTTTTTACTTCTCCTACCATTCCTTAGTCTGCAATCAATTACCAGTAACCTGTGTTGCGCTGCTTCACTCTCCCCATTTATCACCTTGCAATTTCTAACCTCCATCAGATGGTCTCTGTTACACAGCAGCAAATCTATCTGGCCCTCCCTGCCACCGCTACTGAAAATCTGTTAATCATTTTCTCAAAAAATTTGTTGATCATTGCTTGGTCAAAAACCAGTGTAAAATCAATCACTCTTTCTCCCCCATGATTTCTCTCACCACACCCCAACCCCCAAGCCCTCTCTCTATCCCTTCCCTACTAATCCCCAAGTGGCCATTCAGATCTCCTATAATAACCCTTTCCCTTGCAGGAATTATACTAAGCTCCTGGTCCATCTCCTCCCAGAATGTATCTTTCTCTTCCTCTGTACATCCAGTTTGCATGGCATAGGCACACACCACTTTCCTTCAGATCTTTCGATAATATCATCCCCACACCATTTCTTCCTTCCATATTTGCTTCACTGTAATAACATTTACAACCTTCGCCTAGTTCTCTTGCCTTATTTTCCTTCCACCTGGCTTCCTGCACACACGGCACTCCAATCTTCCTTCTCTTCATGAGGTCAACCAGCTCTCGCCCTTTTCCAGTCATTGTCCACAAATTCAGAGTTGCTACTCTCATCCTCTCCTCAGATATTTTTCTCCGAGCTTGCCTCTTTAACCTAGCCCACCCATGACTGGGTAACCCTTGCCGATTTTTCGGAGCAATCGGGTGGGGTCCCAACGCTTCGCCTAGGGGGAATACCCTAGCATTAATTCTAATCTCACAATCTCCACTAGCCATATTGGTTTCTGCATATTTTCCATGGCCGGATGCCTTTCCTGCCACCAACCCTCCCCATTTACCCGGGCTTGTCCTTCCTCAGTGGCTGGGTTAACAGACGTAACTCGAATGTTATACTAATTTTCAATGAAATATAGTACTGATATTGTCATGAATGATTACAATATTGATTCCAGAGTTATAATTTATTATATATTGATACATTAAGAATTTAACTAATTATGAACATCAAGCCCTGCCTTCAAAGGCCTAGCCCTCATTGCTTTAGCTAGGCTACTGAAAATATGTCAAGTCAATCAGGAAATACTTCAGCTGATAAGCAACAATGTATGGATTATGAACTTGGCCTATTAGCCTAGGCTACCTGTTGAAAATTTGAATAAACTTAGCCTTGCTTTTATCCTGTGGGCTATATATGTTTGGGATAGGTTATGCCTGTAATAAGCCACATATGTTTGGGGTAGGCTATGCCTGTAATAGAATATACTGTAAATGTTGGAGTAGGCTCTGCCTGTAAAAGGATTATATGTTGGGGTAAGCTATGCCTCTAATATCACCGTGATGTACAGTACTCCATGGGAATTTCATTATACCAGTGAATTATTTGACTTTACTTCACCATTTCAGCTAGGAGGACTTTGTCTCCCATGAAACTCCTCATGAACAAAATGTGTTGGCTATGAATGTCAAAACCCACTTAAATACTTTATTTGAATTTCAATACCTAGGATATAGAAGGGAATGGTTTTGATTATACATTTGAAATTCTGTGCCTATATCCGGTAAAATTATAGATCATGGGTGCACATTTAAATGGGCTTTAAAGTTTAGTAATATTTTTTTATTTTCATTAATTTTATAGTGCCTAATAATTTATGTGTCAATATTTCTTCAATGCTCACTTCATAATGAAACTTATTAGTTGGTTTTGAATTAAGTAGTTTTGCCTATAATTGATTCCAATCATACTATCTTTAGCATGTTTGATAACATTATCAAATGTTTATTTGATTATTACTAGGCTATATGTAATTTTTCCTTCCCTTTTGCCCTTTTCATTAAAAAAAAGTCAATATTTTCACCATAAGTCAATATTAACAAGCTTTTGTATTAAGTACTACCTTGCCAGCAATAAGAATAAACCTATAATAAACCAATCAAAAGTTTTAATTATTGGCCTTCCATTAGCATTTTAAAACATATGTATTCCTTTGACACTTTAGGTGTAATAGTTGTAGTCCCCTAGCCTTTATCCTCAATCATTGAACCATATCTGGACTTTTTGGTGATGCTAGCATGATCACATATCAAGCTTCTGATGAAGACGTGTTGGCATTCTTCATTGGTGTTGGCATAGGTTCAATGAGCAAAAGAGGCAGCTGCTCTCTCCATCAATAACCATAATTAGAAGCTGTTCTCTGGTGTTTTATATTCGTTTTCTTATTTCTTTCTAGATTGATCTGACTTCTTTTCAAAGTTTTTGCATCCACCAGAATTGTTGTTGCAATTGTCTTGGATGACGAAAGACCGACGCTTTCTCCTGATATTTACGTTTTTTTCTTTGTTGTTTCCAGAATGTTCAGGGTACGTATTTGACACAAAGTAACTCTTTCAATTGTTTCTTTCCACTGAAGAACATCACGACAATCAGCTCAAGGCACATAAGAGGGTTGAATAATTTCAAACTAAGTCCATTTGATTGAGGAGTCATTTCAAAGAAGCGGAGAGTCGCCTGATTGATATACCTGAAGCTAAAGAACACCTTGATGTGCCCATGACTGAATTTAGTTTGTTTGAAGACGAAGCTATCCTCAAAACCCTGAAGAGATGAAAAGCCCTGAATACGATGAAATAACTGCTGAGAGGATATTTGCTGAAGATGAAATGACTTCCGGAATACATACAAGATTATTTTATAGGATGTAGCGGGAAGAGGCAAAACGTGTTGAATGGGAGCTAGAAGTGTTTGTGGAAATGGCAAAGTCAAAGGAGACCTGACTGATTGCAATAACTACAGAGGAATCACACTTATGTCAATTATTATTATTATTATTATTATTATTATTATTATTATTATTATTATTATTACTTGCTAAGATACAACCCTTGTTGGAAAAGCAAGATGCTATAAGCCTAACGGCCCAAACAGGGAAAATAGTTTGTTGATAATATATAGCATGCTCAATCTAGAGAGACTAAAGAGTAAGAATGATGAAAAGCTGAAAGGTAGAAGTTGCACTAACCACAGTTTAGTTTTAAGCCATGTGGTGCAGAAGTGAGTAGATTATAGAAATCCACTTTAGAAACTAGTTTCAAATAACTTTGTGAGTCTTCTTAAACAGCGAGTCATTTGAATTGGTTACATCAGCCCATTTTAACCAATCACAAAGAGTAATGTGATTTTTTTACAAAAATATATTCTTGAGTAGGAAAAACTACTAGGAAATAAAGCTATATGAATAGCTCCACTTCCATTGACATCATTAAATTACAAGTTGGTGTTGAGACCACAATTTATATCCGATTCTAAACCTGTTCCATAAAGTACGTTTCAGCGAAGTCACTTTAAGCCGAACTATTTGAGTGATGAGTAGTTTAATTGATGAGTAGTTTAAGTGAAGAGCATTTGATGTGCCTCTAAAAGCCATAAGATAGTCATAGTATCAAGCAAGAAATGGAAATTGAGCATTTTAAGTAATTATACATTAAAACATCAGAGAAATCCTTTTATTGGAGTGAATGAGATATAGTAAGCTGTAATCGATTTATATATAAAATAGATTATGCAACTCCATGTACAATTGTATGGTGATGTGAAGTAGATAATAGCAATGGATGATTAAAGACAACTTTAAATAACATAAATTGCTATAATTGTAATGAAAAGGTGAGTATTTTCATAGTTGTGATTCAGTGGAGACAGAAAAAAGAAAAGACAAAATTGTGATCGCTGCCGAAAAGACACAATATCCACCAGACGCAAAGGCTACTTTAGGACGCAGTACTTGGGGTTTCAGATGAAGTTGCATCAAGACTTGGGACAGAAACAAATCTGATGAGACCTAGGCTGAAAAAGCAGTGAGTATTAATTATTATTATTATTATTATTATTATTATTATTATTATTATTATTATTATTATTATTATTATTATTATTATTATTATTATTAAATGAACAATATGAAACTAATGAACAAAAAAATAAAACATTTCTAAAACAGGAACAATATTAAAACAGATGTTTCAGATACAAACTATAAAACGACTTATGTCACCCTGTTCAAATTGAAAAAAGTTGCTGCAAGTTTGAACTTTGAAATTCTAGCGATTCCATCACCCAATTAGAGAGATAATTCCACAACTTGGTCACAGATGGAATAAGACTTCGAGAGTACTGTGTACTATTGAGACTCCTAATGGAGAAGGCCTGACTATTAGAATTAACTGCATGCCTTGTTTTACGAACAGGATTGAAATGTCCGGGAAAATCTGAATGTAGTAAATCTGACATTGACAATAACGACCAAGACATCAATAAAGAGAAGGCGTCCATCAGTGCTATACTTCAAGTCTAAGATGAAGTTAAGGCCCTGGACTGTTGGAACATTTGTCATCTATCGTAGATCCTCGATATCTTGATCAAGGAAATTATTCTCTAATTCAAATAAAGGACACAATGACTCAGCTTTAGTAGAATAGCTCCTTCCCAGTGAACATAGTGTCAGGAAAGATTCCCTTATTGCTTTTTTCACTTAAGCTCCTCATTAATAGAGCTCTAGGAGTCATCCTATTCCCATCACTCTCAAGGCCGAACTACCAGCTGATTTCCTGTTACCGCATAGGAATGTTTTCATCTAATCCGGATTCTAAAGAAAGTCAGGGTCCTATGGGCTCTTAATAAACTATTTTTGTTTAAATAAACATAATGATGCAAGTAAAGGAATTATTTAAAGATATGTATTAAAAGTTAGGAGAATTCTTCCTGCCATCTTGTTTCGTACTATTTACAAAGCGCCAGGTAAATCGTAGCATGAAACATTTATTTTCCAGCATAAAGTCTCATTTTACCAGATCCTCCATCCTCATAGGGAAATAGGAATGATTTGTATTTGAAATAAACTTGAGCTATTCTTTTGATAAGAGAAGTAATCATATCAGGAACAATCAGAAATCTCTAACCTCCATCTAAGTGTGACGGCCGAGAGAGGGTTGTGAACTCAAAGGCAGAACGCAATCAACTGAGTTCTTTATTAAGGAACACTCTCCTTTATATACAAAACCTCAAGGCAACAGGACATAACATGTTCGAGAGACAGACAATATTACAAAGCAAAACCGGAGACATGATCATTCAGGTTCTTTTTAGTGCGAGGGAAGAGCGCAGATACAAGCATAATATATACAAAATAATTATGTACAATTGTGTGACACACGTTTGGTACATGGCTCCCCCCCCTAAAAATAACATACTGTACATGTCAAATAGGGCGCCCTGATCTAGAGAGGCGAACTGTAGGCGGGTCATCTGGCAGAAGATAAGCAGGTTTTAGACGATCAATGGAGACCCAGTCTTCTTTGCCCCGAATGTTTAGGAGGAATGCTTTCAGACTGCGTCGGATCACAAGGAAAGGGCCCGTGTAAGGGGGCGTTAGTGGTGGCTTGCTAGTGTCGTTGCGCAGGAAGACGTGCGTTGCAGAGTGCAAGTCCGTTGGTATGTGATGCTTCACTGGGGGCTTGTAAGTCTGGCGGCACGGAGTAAATTTTCCCACGACGTGACGTATTCGCTGGAGATCGTCGGAGGAGGTTGTAGAATGGGAAAAATTCGGCAGGGACGACCAACGAGTCGCCATACACCATTTCATCTGCCGAGACGTCGAGGGCGTCTTTAGGAGTGGTCCTTAGTCCCAGGAGGACCCAGGGAAGCTGAGTAAACCAGTGGCAATCCTTGCAGCAGGACATCAAAGCTGCTTTGAGGGTGCGATGAAAACGTTCAACCATTCCATTGGCAGCGGAGTTGTAGGCCGTTGTCTGATGTAGGGTGATGCCCAGGAGATTCGCTAATGACGTACACAATTGAGGGGTGAAAGTGGTTCCCCTGTCAGAAGTAATATGCTCAGGGATACCGAATTTTGAAATCCATCCAGAGAGTAAGGCAGATGTACATGAGGCGGACGTTGCAGTTTCCATGGGAATGGCTTCAGGCCAACGAGTGGAGCGGTCGATGACGGTAAACAGGTAACGATGTCCTTGTGATGTGGGTAGGGGGCCTACAACGTCGACGCGAATGTGTGCGAAACGACGCTGAGGTTGAGGAAAGGTGCCCACTGATGAATCCGTGTGTCGATGTAATTTGGAAGTTTGGCAAGAAGTACAGGCGCGAACCCAATCCTTAGCATCCTTAGAAATGCCGTGCCAAATGAACTTTGCCTTCAGCAGCTGTGCAGTAGAACGGCACGAGGGATGTGAAAGGCCGTTAATTAAATCAAACACCTGTCGGCGCATGGGAGCAGGAGTCCAAGGTCGCGGTCTACCAGTACTGACGTCACAGAGGAGGGTGGTGTTGGAGTCTTCGAGGGGAAAGTCTTCCCAACGGAGGGACGTGCAGGATGTCCTACAAGCTTGATACTCTGGATCCAGTCGTTGGGCCTCAGCCAGGGCGTTGTAATCCAATCCCAGTTGAACGGCAGCCAACGTGTTTCTTGACAGGGCATCGGCAACGGGATTCATTTTCCCAGCGACGTATTGAAGGGTGCAATTGTATTCAGCCACGGCGGAGAGATGTCGGTGTTGCCGGGCGGACCAGGCGTCAGACTGTCGAGTGAAGGCGTGCACCAGAGGCATGTGGTCTGTGCGAATGACGAAGGGCGTACCTTCTAAGAAATGGCGAAAATACCGGATAGCCAAGTGCACCGCCAGCAATTCTCGATCGAAGGAAGTATAACCCGATTCTGCCTTGGACAGTTTTCTGCTGACGAAGGCCAATGGGCGGGGCGAGCCTTTGACCACCTGCTCGAGTAGTGCACCAATAGCGTCGTCACTGGCATCGGTGGAGAGAAGGAGAGGGGCGTGTGGGATAAGAAAAGTGAGAGCCGCAGCAGTTGATAGGGCCTTCTTTGCATTGCAGTAGGGTGCTTCTTGAAGGGGACCCCACTTCAGGTCCTTTGGCTTGCCCTTGAGGGAGGCGTAGAGGGGAGCAAGAGTGGCGGCAATGGCTGGCAGAAAACGGTGATAATAGTCGATCATGCCCAAGAATTCCTGCAGAGCTTTGACGGTCGAGGGCGCGGGGAAGTTCTGAACGGCTGCTACACTCTCAGGGAGGGGATGGACTCCTTCAGGAGTGATACGGTGCCCTAAGAACAACACTTCGTTGGCGCCAAAGGTACACTTGTCGTACCGGACTACAAGGCTGTTTTGTTGCAGGCGGTCAAGCACGCTGTGCAGGTGACGGAGGTGGTCCTCTTTTGAGGAGGAGACCACAAATATGTCGTCCACATAACATTCACAGAAAGGGAGATCCCCTAAGATGCCCTCCATGAGACGTTGAAACGTTGCCCCAGCATTACGAAGGCCAAAACAGGATTAATTGAAGGTGTATGTACCAAACGGAGTGGTGATGGCGGTCTTGGGGATGTCTTCTGGGTTCATAGGCACCTGATAATACCCCTTCAGGAGGTCGAGCGTAGAGAAAACCTTCGCTTTGTGCAGGTAGGAGGTCACGTCGGCAATATTTGGGAGGGGGTAGTGATCCGGTTCTTTTTGCATGTTCAGGCGCCTGTAATCCCCGCACGGACGGAGGGAGCCGTCTTTCTTCAGAACGATGTGTAAGGGTGACGACCATGGGCTGGAGGCCTTTTGGCAAAGGCCCATTTCCTCCATTTCGGCGAACGTCTGTTTGGCGGCTGCCAATTGTTCCGGTGCCAGACATCTAAATTTTGCGAAGACTAGGGGTCCCGTCGTCTTGATATAGTGATAAATACCGTGCTTGGCAGGAACCATGGGCGTTTGGCGAAGTTCTGGACGGAAAACTTCCGGGTACGACGTGAGGAGGTGGGTGTAGGCATCCGTGGGTGCGCTGATGTGGAGAGCGAGGTTAGAGGGGGCGGGTTGAAGAGGTGTCGACAAGTACGAGTCTGCGTTGACCAATCGTTGGTAGGCGACATCGACCAGAAGGTGGAAATGAGAGAGGAAATCCGCACCGAGGATTGGCATTGTGATGCCAGCAACGAGAAACTTCCAATTGAATTTACCGTTTCCGAACGATAATGTGAGGTTCTCGTAACCGTAGGTGGGTATCGCAGATCAGTTCGCAGCTACCAAGCGGACGTCGGCAGATGTAGACAGACTACGTCGTGCCTTGAAGAGTTTCCTTGGCAAAAGAGAACGACAAGCACCCGTGTCTAGCAAAAATCGCACGCCCGTTCCTGCATCCTGTAAAAAGAAAAGATTAGAAACATAGGAGGCCACTACCACAAGCGATGGCCTACTTACACGTTTTTTGGCCACTGACAATCCTTGGCACATTTCTTCGCGGTTGCCCCGAATCTGAAGTGGTAGTAGTAAAACTGCGGTGGATGGGAGGTAGAAAGTGGCTGTAGAAGTCGTTCATTGGGGCGCGAGCGATTGGTGGGTGGTGGGCGGCTTTGTCGCCGCCTCGGCACGTCACAGGGTAGGCGTGTATATCCTACGGCATTCATGTCAGCTTCGGTTGACGTTAAATAGGCATCCTCGTCGTCAGGGGTGGAGGCGTTGATGGAGGTCTTGAAGTGGCTGTCCATAAGGGCGTGGGCTTTGGTCATCAAGTCCTTTATGGGTAAACTATCGACATCGGGTATGGCAGCGCGTATAGGTTCGGGTAAACGGCCTATCCAAAGGGCACGAGGTATGTTCACCTCACGAGGAGAGCCGTCTGCGGCAGGTTGAAGGCGAGCGATACTGGTCATCTACCTGAGGGCAAGC
>NC_090758.1:36684976-36688313 GCF_036898095.1 Palaemon carinicauda
GATGAAGATCCTTATTTCAACTTTCACAGTATACATCACTGCTCTCCGTAATGTATTTTGCATCACATTCTCCATTAATGTAATTAGTCCAGGCTCACTTAAATATGGTTTATTACTCTACGTCCTGATTATCATCTAAACATCAAGGGGATATTAGTTTTGACAGTCCGATATAGGGTAATCTTTGGACCTTAACGTTTGTATGATTGTCCCATGTTGACGGACAATGAGACATCGGACCATGGGTTTTTTTCACTTTATAACTAAAGGTTCATAATTACACAGTACAGAGCTAAACTCCTTCAGGTGGGAGCCTTGTCTAATCGAGCACCCAAGGGAAACGAACTACCCCTCGCTATCAAAATGCAATCTTGCTACAACAACATGCTGAATAGTCAGATTTTGGGGAATTCTCATGATTATAGATTTCCGATTCCTTTTCATCTGGTTTTTCATCAAGTAAATATCCAGTATCTTCTATATCTAGTTCTCTCTCAACCATATCTCTCGTTTTACCATTTGTCTTTCATAGTCCATTGTGAATCTGAAATGAAACAACATGTTTTTCTTACTTTTTTGTCATTCAAAACCATAGACTAACAAAAAAAGGTTTGATCAATTGGCAGTATTATACACTTTTCTGTAAGAAATTACCAACCTTTTAAATATAATGATAGATAAGTAGAATGAACAATTATAAGAACAATGTACCTCTCAATAAATGATGTCGGGAATGGTGTGGTGGGGTTTGCTATAGCCCAGGCGCAAATAACATGTATTTACAGTCCTCACTGGTCAACAAATAACTGAGTAAAGTTTTGCATTAGCTCAGTGTAGTATGCTGAGAAATTGCATGGATGGGTAGCACTATCACTGCTGCCAGATGTAAGATATACATATATATATATATATATATATATATATATATATATATATATATATATATATATATATATATATATATATATATATATATATATATATATATATATTGTGACCTAGTTGGCATTAAATTTTTAATTATTTAAGTTTTTAGATTTTTAATGTTAAGTATAGAAGTGCTGTATTCTTTCTTTATTTTTTTTTGTCTCCTCACCAGTGGTTATATTAGTGTTTATTATTGTCTAATGACTGTTTTGTATTTTCAAGTTGTATTGGTTACGTGGCTGCTCTCCTTTGTTATCCGAGGGATAGAGGTTTACGTTTGGAGGAGTTTGCCTCAGTGTGTTTCTGAGCCTCCAACGTTGAAGGGCACTACTATTGCGGTTGGAACTGTATTTATTCTTCGCCACATTGCAGGGCTACGTTTTGAAGCTGTATAGCTTATTCAATATCCTTACTCTGCAGAGAGGACCTTTTATTCTGCATTTTGTGTACTGCCCTTGGTTCAGTAAAAGCCAAGGGGACCTCTCTGTCCCAAGGTAATAGTAGTTATACCTATATTTATTTATCAAGATCACAACCTATGATCCTCTGCTGACGTCATTAGTGGAGATTTTGGAAGCCTTCCAACATCAAAATTTCATATCAATTTAGATTGTATTTGTTAGGATATTCTTTCTTTTCGCTTGTCTCCTCCTTTCTGGACCCTCTCCCCTTTTATTATGTATGTGTTCATGACCATTCTTTAACCCTGGATAGGTACGGTGGGTCGTTTGCGACCCCGAGCGTCAAAAAAAAACAGGTTTTTCTCACGTGACTCACCCCTGTGACTGAATTTGTGGGTGATCGACCTGCAGGAGGTGTCTCCCCTACACGCTCTAGTAGTGTCCAGATATGCATTGCTGTAGCTGTACTCCTTCCCCGATTTCTGAGACACGTCGGGGTCGTTCGCGTCCGAGTTTACCCTTCTGAGGTAGTTTGCATAATTATCAAAGTTATTACGTATTATGAAATTGTCGTAGAATGGTGCAACTTGTATAGGTTATCAGTTGTGGAAAGTCTTGGTGGATTGTTTGGCTACCATGTGCAAGTTTTTTTTTTTAGTTAAAATGTCGTTCATCACCACGAGGACCATTTTACCGCGAGTGCCCCTTTTTCATTTTTTTTTTCATTTTTTTGCCAAGTCATTTTTCCGTAAGATATTGCCAAATAGTGTCGTAAAACTTTTGCTTGTTTAGTGTTGGAAAGTGTGTCTAGATGATCTGGCTACCCATGCATGACTTTGTTTTTGTCAGATACGACGTAGTTATTGGTATATTGGGTATTTAACTGCGGTTACCAATTTCTGTTTTTTTTTTCAATATTTGTAAAAATTACTACGTAGTAAGGAATTGCCGTATATTATTGATTTTTTTTTTCATGTTTATGTGTTAGAAAGTGTGCCTTGATGGTTGGGCTAACACGTGCATGTCTTTTTTTTTATCTGAGATGTCGTATATTAGAATGTCGGGCATTTTACCGCGAGTGTCCCTTTTTAATTTTTTTTAATTTTTTTGCCAAGTCATTTTTCCGTAAGATATTGCGAAATAGTGTCGTAAAACTTTTGCTTTTTTAGTGTTGGAAAGTGTGTCTAGATGATCTGGCTACCCATGCGTGATTTTGTTTTTGTCAGATACGACGTAGTTATTGGTATATTGGGTATTTAACTGCGGTTGCCAATTTCTGTTTTTTTTCAATATTTGTAAAAATTTACTACGTAGTAAGGAATTGCCGTATATTATTGATTTTTTTTTCATGTTTATGTGTTAGAAAGTGTGCCTTGATGGTTGGGCTAACACGTGCATGTCTTTTTTTTTTATCTGAGATGCCGTATATTAGAATGTTGGGCATTTTTCCGCGAGTGCCCCTTTTTATTTGTTTTGCATTTTTTTGCTTAATCATGTTACCGTAAGGAATTGGCAAGTAGTGTCGCAAAACTTATATTTTTATAGTGTTGGAAAGTGTTTCTAGATGATCTGGCTACCCATGCCTATTTTTTTTTTAGCCAGATATGGCGTATATATAAGTATGTGTTCGATTTTCCTGTGATTGCCATTTTTTCGTTTTTTCCCATTTCTTTCAAAATTACTACGTACTAAGGAACTATCACAGAGTAATATTTCATTTATATGTTTATTTGTCGGAAAATATGCCTTGATGGTTTGCCTAGCACGTGGCTGAAATTTTTTTTTTCTGAAATGCCGTATATTAGAATGGCCATTTTTCCACGAGTGCCCCTTTTTATTTGTTTTGCATTTTTTTGCTTAGTCATGTAACCGTAAGGAATTGGCAAGTAGTGTCGCAAAACTTATATTTTTATAGTGTTGGAAAGTGTTTCTAGATGATCTGGCTACCCATGCCTATCTTTTTTTTAGCCAGATATGGCGTATATATAGGTATGTGTTCGATTTTCCGG
>NC_090758.1:36688813-36693813 GCF_036898095.1 Palaemon carinicauda
GTACACTCTTATCCCGGCATCCATTCTATTTTCTTCTAGTGCTGTACCTGTCCCGGCTGCCGGCCTATGAGGCAGACAGCCGGGCAGGTGTAGTCTTCTGGTTCTTTTGCTGCCGGCTGGCATTGGTCTTGTACCTTTGCCGGCTGGCTTATGTCAGTCCTTGTCTGCCGGTCACCAAGAGTGTGGCCGGCAGCTAGGTACTACCTTGTGTAGTTACTGGCCGGCAGTCATTGCCGGCCAACACTGGCTGTTGCTGGCCGGCAGTTACTGCCGACGGCACAAGCATTTGAACCAGAAGGCTGCCGCCCTATAGCTGTTAAGTAGTATACTTTAAAGCTAATTGTGGTGTGTGCCGGCCGGCAAAGGCAGGCCGGCACACATCCTCCTATACTGTACTAGTATTCTTCTGTATAGCATATACAGTAAGAAGAAAACTATAGTAAAAGTTTAGGTACAGCACTGTATCTTCTAACACTATTGTGTTTTCTTGCACAGCCCTTTGCTGTTGCCCTCAGACAGGAAGCAGAGTCTTCCCCGTCTATTATCCAGGATTTTAAAATCATTGCCTAGGTGTGAGCTCCACCTGTTTCCTCTGGAAACCTTGCATTGGTTACTCTAGTAGAGATAAACCAATTTTGATTTTATTATCTGGAAAGCTGCAACAATGGGTTGTGAGGGAAACACAAGTGTGTGTCTTTCCTTTATGAATTGTTATGCTATACTATGCATATCCAGTGATACATAGTTCACTTGATACTCATGGAAATTTTTTCTCTTTACAGGAGGACCCTCCGAAGTGCGGAAATGTTTTCTGCAATGTCCGTAGCAGGAACCTCTGCGGACATGAGTGTTGTAGGAGACACGCAGCATGCGCTGTCTCCAAGGATGATCTCCAGTATTGGGACCCTCAGGTATGTACTGTATGCACTAACCTGATTACTGAGGCTTTTGATTCCCCTAGAACGACGGAATCAAGGGATATAGCTAGGGAAAAGCTCCGTACTTGGGTAAGGGGCTTCAAGAAGAACACCTCTGGCCCTTATCTTCCTAGTGAGAAGATGAGGGCGTATCTTTTTCCCCAGGCATCAGCTGAAGCAGTGATTCCCCAGCCTCAAGAGGAGATCCCCCAAGACCTAGTCCAGGTGGACGAGGAAGTCGCAGATGCGATGCAAGACATCCAGTTGTGTGACAGGATGTCTGATGTGGACGAAGGTTTGGAAGAAGACCTCCTGGCAGAAGGTCAGGATCAAGTTCAAACCCCGGATGTCGCAGAGGATGGGGTCGACGAGGTGTCGGCTACTCCGGTTCAGATGCCGGAGCCCATCCCCTCAACATCCGCTGGTCTCCCAGTAGAACTGGGACAGGCCCTCTCTTCGATTGTTGGAATGATCCAACAAATGCAGAAGGAGAATCAGGAGAAGGCGGCTGCAATGGAACTACGTATGCAGTCCCTAGCAGAATCACATGGGCCCCGGAAAAGGCTCAATGTGAAAGACCTTCCCATATGCTCAGACGCTAACCCATGGAGGTATGCTGAGCACATGCCAATGACGACTGGTAAGATCGTCATTTCGGATAAGCTGGGTTCAGTTCTCCTAGAGGAGGTAGAATTCTGGCCCAGCAAGGCATCATATCCGGACTGCTATGTCCGGCTGAGAAAAGAACCAGCTTCAAGGGAGGAGACAGAGCCGAAAGAGGTCATTATTATGGACCATGCTAAGGCTCAAGCCCTACTTTCATCCTCGATGAAAGAGAGGGGCTTCTCGAATTCGAAGGTAGCAGCATTGAGCAAGAAGCTCCCTTCTTTTGTGTCCTCTTCTGATAGAGCCTTCCCCTTTTTACAAAAAGGGTTTGCGGCTGTCCTAAAGGCAATCGAGGCCGGCAAGCCTTGCCCCTCCCTGGAGGAGTGTAAACCCTTGTCGCTGGCTCTGCCTATGGACCACAAGGACTGGAAGGATGTCCATCTGACATTCTCAGTGGGAAAGTTGGAGGCTGATATTGCCGGACGGCAATTCGGCGAGGACCTCCCCAAGTTGTCCGAATTTCTTTTACGAAGAGAGTTCGAGACAAAAGAAAGACTGGCTGCCTCAATGTCTCATCAGACTACTCTTGAGACGATGGCAAGTGACCCTAAGGTTCATGAAATGTTCATGGTTGTGGCTAAGTCTCACCTAGCCACAGTGACGAAGGACCTTTATGGCTTCGTCAAGGCAAGGAGAGCTTGCAGGGAGTTCGTGTTCACCGGGGCTTCGGTGAGACACGAGCCAAGGAAGTTAATATCCTCCAACATTTGGGGAAAAGACCTTTTCCCTACCGATGTGGTCAAAGAGGTTGTTGATAAGGCCGCAGTGGAGAATAGAAACCTTCTCCAGAAGTGGGGCCTGGCTATCAAAAGAAAATCTTCCCCGGATGAGGGTCCTCAACCTAAGAGGAAGAATATGAGGACTAGGCTACCGTCTCGGCCAGCCAAGCCTTATAGACAGCAACAACAACTGCAATTGCCTTTGCCTCCAGTGCCCCAGATGGTGGCACAAACCCCGACTACTTTTCAGTGGGTACCCCAGGCTGTGCCAGGTCAGTCAACCACATTCACCCCAACGTTCGAAGGACAGTCTTCTTCCTTTCGTGCAAAGCCTAGAGGAGCAGCCAGAGGCTCGTCTAGGCGCCCCTCAAGGGGAAGGGGATTCAGAGGTGGTCGTGGTCAAGGAGGCAAGACCTCAGGACGGCAGTCCAAGTGAAACGATACCGGTAGGAGGGAGACTAATGAAATTTTGGGATCGCTGGACCTTCGATCCCTGGGCCCAAAGCCTACTCAAGAATGGACTGGGTTGGAGCTGGTACAGCACTCCACCCCCATGCCTTCGGTTTTTCCAACACTCCACCCCCATTTTGGAGGAGTACGTTCAAGAACTGTTGGAGAAAAATGTGATCCGAAAGGTGAAGTCCATCAAATTCCAAGGGAGGCTGTTTTGTGTTCCCAAGAAAGACTCGGAAAAGCTCAGAGTCATTCTGGACTTGTCACCACTCAACAAGTTCATAGTGAATTGCAAATTCAAGATGCTAACACTGCAACACATAAGGACCTTACTGCCCAAGAGGGCATACTCAGTCTCTATAGACTTATCAGACGCCTATTGGCACATCCCGATCAGCCGTCGACTCTCCCCCTACCTAGGGTTCAGGCTACAACGGAAACTGTACGCCTTCAGAGCCATGCCATTCGGGCT
Organism: Palaemon carinicauda; assembly: GCF_036898095.1. NCBI lineage: Eukaryota > Metazoa > Arthropoda > Malacostraca > Decapoda > Palaemonidae > Palaemon > Palaemon carinicauda. The sequence goes on from NC_090758.1 coordinate 36,692,041, forward strand.
AAACATAGCCCCAAGGATTTTCACGAAGCTTGCGAGCGCAGCTCTCAAACAATTACGCCTAAAGGGAATTCAGGTAGTAGCCTACCTGGACGACTGGCTGGTGTGGGCAGCATCCGAGACCGAATGCTTACAAGCTTCCAGTCAGGTGATCCAGTTCCTAGAGTACCTAGGCTTCAAGATCAACAAGAAAAAGTCTCGACTTTCTCCATCCCAAAAGTTCCAGTGGCTGGGAATCCACTGGGACCTTTTGTCACACAGTTTCTCCATCCCAATGAAGAAAAGGAAGGAGATAGCGGGCTCTGTCAAGAGACTTCTAGATTCCAAATGGATATCAAGACGCGAACAGGAGAGGGTACTAGGCTCTCTCCAGTTTGCTTCAGTGACAGACCCAGTGCTAAGAGCACAGCTAAAGGATGCAACCGGAGTTTGGAGAAGGTATGCATCAAACGCGCGAAGAGACCTGAGAAGACCAGTGCCGCCTCGGCTACGTACTCTTCTCAGACCTTGGTCCCAAGCCAGACATCTAAAGAAGTCGGTTCTTCTTCAGCCACCTCCCCCGTCGATGACGATTCACTCAGACGCCTCAAAGGAGGGATGGGGAGGTCACTCTCATCGGAAAAAAGTCCAGGGGACTTGGTCCAAGCTATTCAGGACCTTTCATATAAACTTTCTAGAAGCTATGGCAGTGCTCCTTACCTTAAAGAAAGTCTCCCCGCGTCACTCGATCCACATAAGATTGGTGACAGACAGCGAGGTGGTTGTGAGATGCTTGAATCGACAAGGGTCGAGGTCACCACCTCTCAACCAAGTGATGTTAGCCATTTTCCGATTGGCAGAAAAGAAGAAGTGGTACCTGTCGGCAGTTCACCTTCAAGGAGTCCGCAATGTGACAGCGGACGCTCTATCCAGGTTCACACCGATAGAGTCGGAATGGTCCTTAGACGCAGGATCATTTTCCTTCATTCTGAATCAAGTCCCAGAACTGCAAATAGACCTCTTTGCGACGAAAGACAACAAGAAGTTGCCCCTGTACGTGTCCCCGTACGAGGACCCCTTAGCGGAAGCAGTGGACGCAATGTCCCTCGACTGGAACAGGTAGTCCAGGATTTATCTGTTCCCTCCTCACAACCTTCTGTTGAGGGTCCTCAACAAACTGAGATCCTTCAAGGGGGTAGCGGCAATAGTGGCCCACAAGTGGGCGAACAGTATGTGGTTCCCCTTGGCGTTGGAACTACAGATGAAGTTCGTGCCGCTACCACATCCAGTTCTGACCCAGCGAGTCCAGAAGTCGACTGTCTGCGCTTCATTACAGAAAACCCAGACCCTGCAGCTCATGATTTTCTCGCCCTAGCGGTGAGAAAGCGTTTCGGGATTTCGAGAGCTAGCATAGACTTCCTAGAGGAATACAAGTGCAAATCGACTAGAAGGCAATATGAGTCATCTTGGAGAAAGTGGGTGGCCTTTGTAAAGGCAAAGAATCCGCAGGAGATCTCAACAGACTTCTGCTTATCTTTCTTCATCCACCTCCATGGCCAAGGATTGGCAGCTAACACGATTTCAGTATGTAAATCGGCTTTGATGAGACCCATTTTATTTGCCTTCCAGATCGACCTAGGTAACGAGATCTTTAATAAAGTTCCGAAAGCCTGCGCTAGGCTCAGACCTTCAGCACCTCCAAAGCCCATTTCATGGTCTTTAGACAAAGTTCTTCATTTCGCCTCCCTGTTGAGCAATGAAGAATGTGCGTTAAAGGATTTAACGCAAAAAGTTATT
>NC_090758.1:36701313-36703813 GCF_036898095.1 Palaemon carinicauda
TTTTATTTTAATTCGGCGACCAAGGCTGGGTGTATGTAGCTACCAGAGTAAATTGAACATTCAGGAAGTAGTCAAGTCTTTCATATCAGGTGACCCGAATGTTGCAGAGATAGATGAATATTTCCAACATTAAGATCGCAATCTCCAAACTCTCTCACTCTCTTACACACTTCAGTATATTATTTTAAAAGTGTTGTGACCTGTCAATGTTTTGGTGTGGCATATTTAATAAACATAGTTAGTTCTTATAATAATTCATTTAGAGTTTTTTAGAATGGCCTCTAGCAAGGCAAGGTTCTTGTATTGTGATCTGGATATCTATTTTCATTGTGTCACACCTAAATATTGTATTCAGATTTAATTTCAAGTTAATATATAGTCTTAATATATAGTAATTCTTTAGTCTCAGGCTAAGGTTTATTAAGATTAAATTTTCAAAGTCAAGTAATTATATAATTCTCATATCGTAAATTTTTTTCCTTAATCTAAGTTTTGTTCAGACTTGAAATTTCGAGTGATTTAATTGTTTTATGAAAATTTATTGGAAAGTGTTGCAGTTTACATATTTTCGTAAAGAGGTACTGTTCCGACCACCATTTTTTGAAATAGTATTTGCTCGTATCCAGTTAATATGTCATAGTAAGTAATAGTTTAAAATAATTCCAAAGAATAATTACCCAGTTTTGTTTAGAATGTACTGAAGAGACTTTTGGATATTCAGTGTTTTATATATTGCTCTCTAGGAGTTATTTGAGTTCGTGTATTAATATTTCAGTGTGTAACAGTTTTAATGTAAAAGCAAAGACAAAACTTTGGAATTTGCTAGTCGTAGTGTATATTATGTTATGTTTTTTTTTTTTTTTTTTTTTTTTTTTTTTTTTTTTGCCCAGACGCGAGCGATAGTAAAATATATTTTTGGTGCCCACACCCCTGGGATCAAGCAAGTCTTTAAATATTGGTGATAACAGGGCCTTGATTTGATTAAAGGTTTTGAACAATACTGTGCTGATAGGATTTTGTGTATGGTTAGGATATATTTTTTTGGATAGATATTAGAAATTGTTAAATTATATGTTGGCACAGTTTAATATTGAAGAGATTTTGAATAACCCAAATATTCAGCAGTTGTCAAAAGCTTATGTAAATAAAGCTCAGTGGCTCTCTATCTTAATAGCATGTGGTTGATTAGACCCCAAATCAAGTGTTTAGCCTTAGAATCGTTGATAAATTTGGGGAAGTTATCAGAAGAGAATACTATAGCAGATCATGAACTGTTAAAGTAGGCTGAGGAAGAATTTTTAGTAAATTAAGGACCAGTTGGACCACAAACAGAAGCCATGAAAGCAAATAGGGATGTTGAGGCTGAGATTCGACGAATTGCAGCGGAGGAGAATTTGCTTAAGTTGAAGATGAGAGCAGAACGAGAAGAAAGAGAGAGAAAATGGGAAGAAATGGAAGCAAGATGAGAAGAAGAAGAGAGAGAAGAAAGACGACGTGCGAAAGAAATTGAAACAAGATGGGAAGAAAGAGGCAGAACGAAAAGAAAAATAACGAGAAGAAGCCCAAGAGTTTACAACACATGCGAGAGAGATTGAAGCAAGGGATATCCAAGACAATAGGAAACAGAGAGGGCAGAAATGAGGCGTGTGGATGGAGATGGAACTGTTTAAAGCTTGTGCACAGTTGACAACGCAGACAGAGACCACCCTTGCTAGGCAAAAACCAGTGTATAATGTGGCGGATGCCCAGAGGTTAATTCAAAGCTTTACAGAAGAGGCCCCACATTAGTTCTTCGATCATTTTGAAACGGCTGCATCTACGAGGAAATGGCCAGAAGATAAATGGTCTGTGTTATTGCGATGTGGGCTCTTTGCAAAGGGCCGAGTGCTTTCTTTTCCTTATCTCAGGACCAGAGTATGAAGTATAAAGAAGTGAAGAGGAACGTGCTGCAAGTTTATCAGATGACCCCGGAATATTTTAACGAAAGATTCTGAAAGTTGAGGAAGGACGAGAAAATGACTTTTCTCGTTTACGCTTATAAGATAGGACAACGTTTTAAGAAACGGACAGAGGTTGCTAAGGTAAAGGAGATGGCAGATTTGGAAGAAATGATATTACTAAAACAGTATCTATCAGGAATTCCTGAACATATTTGAACGTACTTGAGAGAGAGAGAGAGAGAGAGAGAGAGAGAGAGAGAGAGAGAGAGAGAGAGAGAGAGAGAGAGAGAGAGAGAGAGAGAGGTTTGATAAAGCCGCTTTTCTTTATAGAGATTATAATATTAACGGTCGTGAACCCTCTTTGGGTATGAACCTTCAACTGTCGTTTTGACCTAATGTCAAGAATTCGCCAAACCATGGAAACCAATTCAGTAATAACTATGCGAACAATTACACTACTTACAGATTAAGTAGCACTGGTACTGTTTCTAAGCCGAATGTGATAGTACCACAGCAACAATCGTCGAATGATCCTTCTTCAAGCGTTGTAAAAGAAGTGT
>NC_090758.1:36708813-36723813 GCF_036898095.1 Palaemon carinicauda
ATATATATATATATGTATAAACATATATATATATATATATATATATATATATATATATATATATATATATATATATATATATATATATATATATATATATATATATATATATGTATGTATATATATGTTTATAAATATATATATATATATAATGGATTTTGAGTGAAGCGAAAAATCTATTTTTGGGTGAGATGGCCATGTCGTCCTGATGGAAGTTCCTATAGGGTAGCTTCCTAGGGTATATTACAACTACGGCGATATTCCCAGAGAATTTACCTTAAGGTACCAGAATTCTAACTCCTGGAGCGAGTATCCCTCGTGAAAGGGATATCGCGACATATCAGAGGACGTATTCTAGACACGTCACATGGCAATCTACATCCTGGACAGAGATTTCGTCTCGTAGGAGGTGATTGACGAGATACGAATTCGGGAAAGAAAAAGGGGGAGCCGCTCCCAAGGCTTCCCTATCCCCCGATTCGTATGTGTGCCTGGCGCCAATCCTGGCGCCATCTGTATTCCTTGTAGCGTACACGAGGTGCTACAGATACTGTATGTAGAGAGGGGTCCTACAGCCCTTTCTTAGAAAGGCAAGGGCGGGTCCATCAGGACGACATGGCCATCTCACCCAAAAATAGATTTTTCGCTTCGCTCAAAATCCGTTTTTTGGGCTCAAGCCATGTCGTCCTGATGGAAGTGTACCAGAGCATTACTGTATCTGTGGATTCTCAGAACGTGCCGTACTCCCCGGAGGTAATTTTTTCCCGGTCGACTAGACCTAGAGACCTAAGATGTTACCGTTATACATCTTTTCAACTAACTATAAACTATGTTAGAGCTTCCTGCCCCCTACAGGGAAGAGTCCTACTAGACTCTGGAAAAGTCTCGAAGAGTACATATATCTATGTATGAATACCAGGCAAGCTAATATAGTGGTCTCGCCCTATATTAAGTAAAGCATAGTTTGTAAAGGACCACTGCGTCAATATGAAATATCGACCAGTTTTCCGCACAGTACTTGTATTGGACAAAGGTTTTATATCCGCATAGGAGGAAAACCAATGCAACATAGCTTGCATAAAGGAACAATTCTATTAGAATTATCCCAGATAAGGTACATAGAATGAATGCTCAATTATACCAATAAATTGACACAGGTGAAGGAGACGCAAGGTACTCAAGAACCAGATTATTGACAGGCAATAAATAGACAGGTTAACCACAATATATATATATATATATATATATATATATATATATATATATATATATATATATATATATATATATATATATATATATATATATATATATATATATATATATATATATATATATATATATATATATATATATATATATATATATATATATAAGAAGAGGATAACCTAAAACTTTAAGCATAAGTATGATAGTAAACAGAGCTTGTTTGTCTGAAAGAAAAAAACATTAGATGCCACTTTCAAGATACGAGGTATCAAAGTCATTAAAGCCTGTATTACAAATCAATGACATTAGCGTTAGAAACGCTCGGCACACATGTCTGCACTTATGCTAGGTTCACCTTCGGAAATGGAACAGTCTGGATGGGCAACACAGTGCCCTCACTTAGTTTGTAGTACAGTATGTAACTACACACTCACCCTGGAATTAATCGTCCCAATTAAGACCACTGTTCCTCGCAGAATTAAACAGTAGGGTTAACACCACGACCCACTGCTACCACAGATCTCTTTTAGTTCCTCTACTTGCTTCGCATAGTGGCGAAAGAACACTCTGGAAGACTTCCAGCCAGTGTATGAACGGAGATGTTCAAGATCCATACAATTAAAGAAATTTAAGAATGAGGCAACTTTCCTCGGATCGTGACCTGCGGGTGTATTGTCAGGATCCGCTCTGCGAATAAAATATGTGATTTTCGCTCTGAGTTGATTCAGAGATAAATTTGAGCCTGATGTTTCTCCCCTGAATAGTTGACCACCCTTGAAGTCTGAAGTTCTATGAAGATAGACCTTTAGGCATTCTACTGGACATAGAGATGCATCTTCTTTCAGAGGGCAGATTCTCCAGGGACCCCACCTGTTGGTGGGTAACTCATTCTTGGCGAGAAACGTAGGATCCGGAAACAGGTTCAGTTCTTCCCCATCCAGGAACTGAACACGACCTGCCTCTCTCGAGAGGCTACAATCTCACTAACCCTGGCCCCGGACGCGAGTGCAAAATAGGAAAATAACTTTTTGTGTCAAATCCTTTAACGCACACTCTTCATTGCTCAACAGAGAAGCGAAATGAAGAACTTGTCTAAAGACCATGAAATGGGCTTTGGAGGTGCTGAAGGTCTGAGCCTAGCACAGGCTTTCGGGACTTTATTAAAGATCTCGTTACCTAGGTCGACCTGGAAGGCATATAGAATGGGTCTTGTCAAAGCAGACTTACACGCTGAAATCGTGTTCGCTGCCAACCCTTGACCATGGGGGTGGGGAAAAAAGATAAGCAGAAGTCTGTCAAGATCTCCTGCGGAATCTTCGCCTTGACAAAAGGCCACCCATTTTCTCCAAGATGACTCATATTGCCTTCTAGTAGAATTGCACTTATATTCCTCAAGGAAGTCTATACTGGCTTTCGAAATCCCGAAACGCTTTCTCACCGCTAGGGAGAGAAAATCATGAACTGCAGGGTCCGGGTTTTCTGTAATGAAGCGCAGACAGTTGACTTCTGGACTCGCCGGGTCAGAACTGGATCTGGTAGTGGTGCAAACTTCAGCTACAGTTCCAATGCCAGGAGGAACCACATGCTGTTCGGCCACTTGTGGGCCACTATTGCCGCTACCCTTTGAAGGATCTCAGTTTGTTGAGGACCCTCAACAGAAGGTTGTGAGGAGGGAACAGATAAATCTTGGACCATCTGTTCCAGTCGAGGGACATCGCGTCCACTGCTTCCGCTAAGGGGTCCTCGTACGGGGCACGTACAGGGGCAACTTCTTGTTGTCTTTCGTCGCAAAGAGGTCTATCTGCAGTTCTGGGACTGATTCAGAATGAAGGAGAATGATCCTGCGTCTAAGGACCATTCCGACTCTATCGGTGTGAACCTGGATAGAGCGTCCGCTGTCACATTGCGGACTCCTTAAAGGTGAACTGCCGACAGGTACCACTTCTTCTTTTCCGCCAATCGGAAGACGGCCAACAACACCTGGTTGAGAGGTGGTGACCTCGATCCTTGTCGATTCAAGTATCTCACAACTACCTCGCTGTCTATCACCACTTTATGTGGAACGAATGACGCGGGGAGACTTTCTTTAAGGTAAGGAGCACTGCCCTAGCTTCTAGAAAGTTTTATGAGAAAGGTCTTGAATAGCCTGGACCAAGTCCCCTGGACTTTTTTCCGATGAGAGTGACCTCCCCATCCCTCCTTCGAGGCGTCTGAGTGAATCGTCACCGACGGGGGAGGTGGCTTAAGAAGAACCTGACTTCTTTAGATGTCTGGCTTGGGACCAAGGCCTGAGAAGAGTACTTAGCCGAAGCGGCTGGTCTTCTCAGATCTCTTCACGCGTTTGATGCATAACTTCTCCAAACTCCGATTGCATCCTTTAGCTGTGCTCTTAGCACTGGGTCTGTCACCGAAGCAAACTGGAGAGAGCGCAGTACTCTCTCCTGCTCGTGTCTTGATATCCTTTCGGAATCTTGAAGTCTCTTGACAGAGCCCGCTATCTCCTTCCTTTTCTTCGCCGGGGTGGAGAAACGGTGTGACAAAAGGTCCCAGTGGATCTTAGCCACTGGAACTTTTGAGATGGAGAAAGTCGAGACTTTTTCTGTTGATCTTGAAGCCTAGGTACTCTAGGAACTGGATCACTTGACTGGAAGCTTGCAAGCATTCTGTCTCGGATGCTGCCCACACCAACCAGTCGTCCAGGTAGGCTACTACCTGAATTCTCTTTAGGCGAAATTGTTTGAGAGCTACGCTCGCAAGCTTCGTAAAAAATCCTTGGGGCTATGTTTAGCCCGAATGGCATGGCTCCGAAGGCGTATAGTCTTCGTTGTAGCCTGAACCCTAGGTAGGGGGAGAGTCGATGGCTAATTGGAATGTGCCAGTAGGCGTCTGACAAGTCTATAGAGACGGAATATGCCCTCTTGGGCAGTAAGGTCCATATGTGTTGCAGTGTTAGCATTTTGAATTTGCAATTCACTATGAACTTGTTAAGTGGCGACAAGTCCAGAATGACTCTGAGCTTTTCCGAGTCTTTCTTGGGAACACAAAACAGCCTCCCTTAGAAATTGATGGGCTTCACCCTTTTTTCTCCAACAGTTCTTGAACGTACTCCTCCATAACGGGGGTGGAGTGTTGGAAAAACCGAAGGTACGGGGGTGGAGTGCTGTACCAGCTCCCGCCCAGTCCATTCTTGAGTAGGCTGTGGGCCCAGGGATCGAAGGTCCACCGATCCCGAAATTTCAGAAGTCTCCCTCCTACCGGTATCACCTCACTTGGACTGCCGTCCTGAGGTCTTGCCTTCCTGACCACGACCACCCCTGAATCCCCTTCCCCTTGAGGGGCGTCTAGATGAGCCTCTGGCTGCTCCTCTAGGCTTTGCTCGAAAGGAGGTAGACTGCCCTTCAAACGCTGGGGTGAATGCCGTGGACTGTGTCGACACGGCCTGGGGTACCCACTGAAAGGTGGTCGGGGTTTGTGCCACGATCTGGGGCACTGGGGGCAATGGCAATTGCAGTTGCTGTTGCTGTCTAAGAGGCTTGGCTGGCCGAGACGGTAGCCTAGTCCTCATAGTCTTCCTCTTTAGTTGAGGACCCTCATCCGGGGAAGACTTTCTTTTGATAGCCAGGCCCCACTTCTGGAGAAGGTTTCTATTCTCCAAGGCGGCTTTATCAACAACTTCTTTGACCAAGTCGGTAGGGAAAAAGGTTTTTTTTTTTCCCAAATGTTGGAGGAGATTAGTTTCTTTAGCTCGTGCCTCACCGTAGCCGAGGTAAACACGAACTCCCTACAAGCTCTCCTTGCCTTGACGAAGCCATAAAGGTCCTTCGTCACTGTGGCCAGATGAGGCTTGGCCACTACCATGAACATTTCATGGACCTTGGGGTCACTTGCCATCGTCTCGAGAGTAGTCTGAAGAGACATTGAGGCAGTCAGTCTTTCTTTTGTATCGAACTCACTTCGCAAAAGAAAGTCAGACAGCTTAGGGAGGTCCTTGCCGAACTGACGTCCGGCAATATCAGCCTCCAACTTTCCCACTGAGAACGTAAGATGGACGTCCTTCCAGTCTTTGTGGTCCATAGGCAGGGCCAGCGACAAGGGTTTACACTCTTCTAGGGAGAGGCAAGACTTGCCGGCCTCGATTGCTTTTAGTACAGCCAGAAACCCTTTCTGTAAAAGGGGGAAGGCTCTAGTAGGCGAGGACACAAAGGAAGGGAGCTTCCTATTCAATGCAGCTACCTTTGAGTTAGAGAAGCCCCTCTCTTTCATCGAGGATGAAAGTAGAGCTTGAGCCTTAGCATGGTCCATCACTATGACCTCCTTCGGCTCTGTCTCCTCCTTTGAAGCTGGTTCCTTCCTCAGCCGGACATAACAGTCCGGATATGATGCCTTGCTGGGCCAGAATTCCACCCTCCAGGGGAACTGAGCCCAGCTTATCCGAGATGACGATCTTTCCAGTCGTCATCGGCATGTGCTCAGCATACCTCCATGGGTTAGCATCTGAGCACAAGGGAAGGTCTTTCACATTGAGCTTTTTCTGGGGCCCATGTGATTCTGCAAGGCACTGCATTCGCAGTTCCATTGCAGCCGCCTTCTCCTGATTCTCCTTCTGCATTTGTTGGATCATTCCAACAATAGAAGAGAGGGCCTGTCCCAGCTCTACTGGGAGACCGGCTGATGTAGAGGGGCTTGAACTTCATCCTGGGCTTCTGCCAGGAGGTCTTCCTCCTGACACCCGTCCACATCAGACATCCTGTCATTTAGCTGGATGTCTTGCATCGCGACCGCGACTTCAGCATCCACCTGGATCTGAACTTAGGGGATCTCCTCTTGAGGCTGGGGAATCACTGCATCAGCTGATGCCTTATGGAAAGGATACGCCCTCATCTTCTCACTTGGAAGATAAGGGCCAGAAGTGTTCTTTTGGAAGCCCCTTACCCAGGTACGAAGCTTCTTCCTAGCTATTTAAATGTCTCATTAATCAGGTTAGTGCACACAGTACATACCTGAGGGTCCCAATACCGGAGATCATCCTTGGAGACAGCGTATGCTGCGTGTCTCCTACAAAACTCATGTCCGCAGAGGTTCTTGCTGCTGACATTGCAGAAAGCACTTCCCCACTTCGGAGTGTCCTTCTGTAAAGAGAAGAAATTTCCATGAGTATCAAGTGAACTATGTATCACTGGATATGCATAGTATAGCATAACAATTCAGAAAGGAAAGACACACACTTGTGTTTCCCTCACAACCCATTGTTGCAGCCTTCCAGATAATAAAATAAAAAATGGTTTATCTCTTCTAGAGTAACCAATGCAAGGTTTCCAGAGGAAACAGGTGGAGCTCACACCTAAGCAATGATTTTAAAATCCTGGATAATAGACAGGGAAGAACTCAGCTTCCTATCTGAGGGCAACAGCAAAGGGATGTGCAAGAAAACACAATAGTGTTAGAAGATACAGTGCTGTACCAAAACCTTTCCTATAGTTTTCTTCTTACTGTATATGCTATACAGAAGAATACTAGTACAGTATAGGGGGATGTGTGCCGGCCTGCCTTTGCCGGCCGGCACACACCACAACTAGCTTTAAAGTATACTACTTAACAGCTATAGGGCGGCAGCACTCTGGTTCAAATGCCTGTGCCGGTCGGCAGCAACTGCCGGCCGGTAACAGCCAGTGTTGGCCGGCAATGGCTGCCGGCCAGCAACTACACAAGGTATTACCCAGCTGCCGGCCACACTCTTGGTGACCGGCAGACAAGGACTGACATAAGCCGGCCGGCAAAGGTACAAGACCGATGCCAGCCGGCAGCAAAAGAACCAGAGGAATACACCTGCCCGTCCGCCGGCCTCATAGGCCGGCAGCCTGCCTCATAGGCCGGCAGCCGGGACAGGTACAGCACTAGAAGAAAAATAGAATGGATGCCGGGATAAGAGTGTACACAACCTCCAAGCCCGGCAACCGAAAGAGTGCATATAAGGAAGGGGAGAAACTAATTCAGGCTTCCTTGACCAATGCCGTCTGGCTCTGCCGGCAGGCATGGATGAGGGACCAAGAGAGGTCCGGGCCGCACTCGAAAACATAAGACCCTTGCCGGCCAGCAGCTCTGCCGGCCCGCAATGGGCTGAGTCAATTCCACATCCCAACCTATACTAGGTCCAGAAGTAGAACGACGTACAGTACAGTAAGACCCCTGCCGGTCAGCTCTGCCGGCCGGCAAGGTACAGTACAGTAATGGCTAGGCCATTACGGAGATAGAGGAGGAAGGGACAAGAGGGTCCTGCCAACCTTGCTTTAGTGAAGGATCACCCGCAGCCAAGAAACTTATCTTAGCCTAAGGGAGATCAAAGGGGAAAGGCCAGCAATACTTGCCAGCTTCCAGAGCACCAAAGCAAGGAAGGCGTTGCTACTCCCAAGGGAAGAACTTATCCTCCCCCGAGAACAGCAACAGGACTAGTCTGGTCGATCACAAAAGAAGGAATCATAACTACAGAAACCTTCGGTAGTGACCTAAGGGAGCTAAGCTCCCTTTGTATGTGTTAGGTCAGCGCGGGGGACTCTGCCCCAAGTCAGACAACACAGACTCAGACTAAAAACTCTGTTGTTCTGTCCCTCTTGAACCATAACTACAGGAACAGGAAGGTACAGTAACACCCTAGTATAGTTTTATCGAAAATAAATTCGGAAAAAAACACTTAGGGATAAGCCCAAGGCTTAAACAGAGGGAAAGGGATTGCATACCTTCTCCGAAGAAAAGAAAGCAACCGGGGAGTATGATAAAGTATACTAAGGCTCCATAAGCAATTAGCCTAGGCACCAAGAGAATCGATTACCTAATTCACCGAAACTCACACGTATACAATCTTGGAAATATTCCACACAGTCTAAAATGTATAAAATATAGCCTAAAGCTTCAATAAAATTTTAATTACACTTGGAAAAACCAAAATCATGCATGAAGTACTAGGACCAAACGACTAAGCTACATGGCCTAGCGTAGGCCAGAATGGCGAATACTTCGCCAAATAATACTAAGCACGAAAGGAAATCCTATGTAATGCTAAATAGCTAAAATTTATTAAAGCAAAACAACCAGGAATGTCGCTCTGACTAACTAATTTATACCTAGCGAGCGACAGTGTCCAGGACACCTCTGGTAGGCTACGGCTCTTGTATCAAAGATTAATCCTATTAATCACTCAAAATTTACCAAGAGCCTACATATATACATAACAGACACTATACTCAACTTATCAGAGGCCGACGAAGACGAAGAAGCCATGAAAAGTCGAATAAATCCAAGATTTGCGAGAAAAACAGGAAAAAACACCGAGTTGTTAAGCTACGCAAAAAGGAATACAGATGGCGCCAGGATTGGCGCCAGGCACGCATACGAATCGGGGGATAGGGAAGCCTTGGGAGCGGCTCCCCCTTTTTCTTTCCCGAATTCGTATCTCGTCAATCACCTCCTACGAGACGAAATCTCTGTCCAGGATGTAGATTGCCATGTGACGTGTCTAGAATACGTCCTCTGATATGTCGCGATATCCCTTTCACGAGGGATACTCGCTCCAGGAGTTAGAATTCTGGTACCTTAAGGTAAATTCACTGGGAATATCGCCGTAGTTGTAATATACCCTAGGAAGCTACCCTATAGGAACTTCCATCAGGACGACATGGCTTGAGCCCCCAAAAAAATATATATATATTTATATATATATATATATATATATATATATATATATATATATATATATATATATATATATATATATATATATATATATATATATATATATATATATATATATATATATATATATATATATATATATATATATATATATATATATATATATATATATATATATATATATACATATATATATATATATATATATATATATATATATATATATATATATATAACGGATTTTGAGCGAAGCGAAAAATCTATTTTTGGGTGAGATAGCCATGTCGTCCTGATGGAAGTTCCTATAGGGTAGCTTCCTAGGGTATATTACAACTACGGCGATATTCCCAGAGAATTTACCTTAAGGTACCAGAATTCTAACTCCTGGAGCGAGTATCCCTCGTGAAAGGGATATCGCGACATATCAGAGGACGTATTCTAGACACGTCACATGGCAATCTACTACCTAAATAGAGATTCGTCTCGTAAGAGGGAGATTGACGAGATACGAATTCGGGAAGAAAAAGGGGGGAGCCGCTCCCAAGGCCTCCCAATCCCCCGATTCGTATGCGTGCCTGGCGCCAATCCTGGCGCCATCTGTATTCCTTTTTGCGTAGCTTAACAACTCGGTGTTTTTTCCTGTTTTTCTCGCAAATCTTGGATTTATTCAGCTTTTCATGGCTTCTCCGTCTTCGTTGGCCTCGGATAAGTTGAGTATAGTGTCTGTTATGTATAAATGTAGGCTCTTGGTAAAATTTTGAGTGATTAATAGGATTAATCTTTGATACAAGAGCCGTAGCCTACCAGAGGTGTCCTGGACACTGTCACTCGCTAGGTATAAATTAGTTAGTCAGAGTGACATTCCTGGTTGTTTTGCTTAATAAATTTTAGCTATTTAGCGTTACATAGGATTTCCTTTCGTGCTTAGTATTATTTGGCGAAGTATTCGCCATTCTGGCCTACGCTAGGCCATGTAGCCTAGTCGTTTGGTCCTAGTACTTAATGCATGATTTTGGTTTTTCCTAGTGTAATTAAAAGTTTATTAAAGCTTTAGGCTATATTTTATACAATTTAGACTGTGTGGAATATTTCCAAGATTGTATACGTGAGAGTTTCGGTGAATTAGGTAATCGATTCTCTTGGTGCCTAGGTTAATTGCTTATGGAACCTTAGTATACTTTATTATTCTCCCCGGTTGCTTTCTTTTCTTCGGAGAAGGTATGCAATCCCTTTCCCTCTGTTTAAGCCTTGGGCTTATCCCTAAGTGGTTTTTTCCGAATTTATTTTCGATAAAACTATACTAGGGTGTTACTGTACCTTCCTGTTCCAGCAAAGTCTGGTTCAAAGAGGGACAGAACAACAGAGTTTTTTTAGTCTGGTCCGTGTTGTCTGGCTTGGGGCAGAGTTCCCCTCGCTGACCTAACACTTTTAAAGGGAGCTTAGCTCCCTTAGGTCACTATCGAAGGTTTCTGTAGTATGATTCCTCCCTTTGTGATCGACCAGACTAAAGTCCTGTTGCTGTTCTTGGGGAGGATAAAATCTTCCCTTGGGAATAGCAACGCCTTCCTTGCTTTGGTGCTTTGGAAGCTGGCAAGTATTGCTGGCCCTTTCCCTTAGATCTCCCTTAGGCTAAGACAGAGTTCTTGGCTGCGGGTGATCTGTCACTAAAGCAAGGTTGGCAGGACCCTTTTGTCCCTTCCCCCTCTATCTCCGTAATGGCCTTGCCATTACTGTACTGTACCCTGCCGGCCGGCAGAGCTGGCCGGCAGGGGTATTACTGTACTGTACGTCATTCTACTTCTGGACCTAGTATAGGTTGGGATGTGGAATTGACTAAGGCCATTGCCGGCCGGCTGAGATGCTGGCCGGCAAGGGCCTTATGTTTTCGAGTGCTGCCCGGACCTCTCTTGGTCCCTCATCCATGCCTGCCGACAGAGCCGGACGGCATTGGTCAAGGAAGCCTGAATTAAGTTTCTCCCCTTCCTTATATGCACTCTTTCGGTTGCCGGGCTTTGGGGGTCGTGTACACTCTTATCCCGGCATCCATTCTATTTTCTTCTAGTGCTGTACCTGTCCCGGCTGCCGGCCTATGAGGCAGACAGCCGGGCAGGTGTAGTCTTCTGGTTCTTTTGCTGCCGGCTGGCATTGGTCTTGTACCTTTGCCGGCTGGCTTATGTCAGTCCTTGTCTGCCGGTCACCAAGAGTGTGGCCGGCAGCTAGGTACTACCTTGTGTAGTTACTGGCCGGCAGTCATTGCCGGCCAACACTGGCTGTTGCTGGCCGGCAGTTACTGCCGACGGCACAAGCATTTGAACCAGAAGGCTGCCGCCCTATAGCTGTTAAGTAGTATACTTTAAAGCTAATTGTGGTGTGTGCCGGCCGGCAAAGGCAGGCCGGCACACATCCTCCTATACTGTACTAGTATTCTTCTGTATAGCATATACAGTAAGAAGAAAACTATAGTAAAAGTTTAGGTACAGCACTGTATCTTCTAACACTATTGTGTTTTCTTGCACAGCCCTTTGCTGTTGCCCTCAGACAGGAAGCAGAGTCTTCCCCGTCTATTATCCAGGATTTTAAAATCATTGCCTAGGTGTGAGCTCCACCTGTTTCCTCTGGAAACCTTGCATTGGTTACTCTAGTAGAGATAAACCAATTTTGATTTTATTATCTGGAAAGCTGCAACAATGGGTTGTGAGGGAAACACAAGTGTGTGTCTTTCCTTTATGAATTGTTATGCTATACTATGCATATCCAGTGATACATAGTTCACTTGATACTCATGGAAATTTTTTCTCTTTACAGGAGGACCCTCCGAAGTGCGGAAATGTTTTCTGCAATGTCCGTAGCAGGAACCTCTGCGGACATGAGTGTTGTAGGAGACACGCAGCATGCGCTGTCTCCAAGGATGATCTCCAGTATTGGGACCCTCAGGTATGTACTGTATGCACTAACCTGATTACTGAGGCTTTTGATTCCCCTAGAACGACGGAATCAAGGGATATAGCTAGGGAAAAGCTCCGTACTTGGGTAAGGGGCTTCAAGAAGAACACCTCTGGCCCTTATCTTCCTAGTGAGAAGATGAGGGCGTATCTTTTTCCCCAGGCATCAGCTGAAGCAGTGATTCCCCAGCCTCAAGAGGAGATCCCCCAAGACCTAGTCCAGGTGGACGAGGAAGTCGCAGATGCGATGCAAGACATCCAGTTGTGTGACAGGATGTCTGATGTGGACGAAGGTTTGGAAGAAGACCTCCTGGCAGAAGGTCAGGATCAAGTTCAAACCCCGGATGTCGCAGAGGATGGGGTCGACGAGGTGTCGGCTACTCCGGTTCAGATGCCGGAGCCCATCCCCTCAACATCCGCTGGTCTCCCAGTAGAACTGGGACAGGCCCTCTCTTCGATTGTTGGAATGATCCAACAAATGCAGAAGGAGAATCAGGAGAAGGCGGCTGCAATGGAACTACGTATGCAGTCCCTAGCAGAATCACATGGGCCCCGGAAAAGGCTCAATGTGAAAGACCTTCCCATATGCTCAGACGCTAACCCATGGAGGTATGCTGAGCACATGCCAATGACGACTGGTAAGATCGTCATTTCGGATAAGCTGGGTTCAGTTCTCCTAGAGGAGGTAGAATTCTGGCCCAGCAAGGCATCATATCCGGACTGCTATGTCCGGCTGAGAAAAGAACCAGCTTCAAGGGAGGAGACAGAGCCGAAAGAGGTCATTATTATGGACCATGCTAAGGCTCAAGCCCTACTTTCATCCTCGATGAAAGAGAGGGGCTTCTCGAATTCGAAGGTAGCAGCATTGAGCAAGAAGCTCCCTTCTTTTGTGTCCTCTTCTGATAGAGCCTTCCCCTTTTTACAAAAAGGGTTTGCGGCTGTCCTAAAGGCAATCGAGGCCGGCAAGCCTTGCCCCTCCCTGGAGGAGTGTAAACCCTTGTCGCTGGCTCTGCCTATGGACCACAAGGACTGGAAGGATGTCCATCTGACATTCTCAGTGGGAAAGTTGGAGGCTGATATTGCCGGACGGCAATTCGGCGAGGACCTCCCCAAGTTGTCCGAATTTCTTTTACGAAGAGAGTTCGAGACAAAAGAAAGACTGGCTGCCTCAATGTCTCATCAGACTACTCTTGAGACGATGGCAAGTGACCCTAAGGTTCATGAAATGTTCATGGTTGTGGCTAAGTCTCACCTAGCCACAGTGACGAAGGACCTTTATGGCTTCGTCAAGGCAAGGAGAGCTTGCAGGGAGTTCGTGTTCACCGGGGCTTCGGTGAGACACGAGCCAAGGAAGTTAATATCCTCCAACATTTGGGGAAAAGACCTTTTCCCTACCGATGTGGTCAAAGAGGTTGTTGATAAGGCCGCAGTGGAGAATAGAAACCTTCTCCAGAAGTGGGGCCTGGCTATCAAAAGAAAATCTTCCCCGGATGAGGGTCCTCAACCTAAGAGGAAGAATATGAGGACTAGGCTACCGTCTCGGCCAGCCAAGCCTTATAGACAGCAACAACAACTGCAATTGCCTTTGCCTCCAGTGCCCCAGATGGTGGCACAAACCCCGACTACTTTTCAGTGGGTACCCCAGGCTGTGCCAGGTCAGTCAACCACATTCACCCCAACGTTCGAAGGACAGTCTTCTTCCTTTCGTGCAAAGCCTAGAGGAGCAGCCAGAGGCTCGTCTAGGCGCCCCTCAAGGGGAAGGGGATTCAGAGGTGGTCGTGGTCAAGGAGGCAAGACCTCAGGACGGCAGTCCAAGTGAAACGATACCGGTAGGAGGGAGACTAATGAAATTTTGGGATCGCTGGACCTTCGATCCCTGGGCCCAAAGCCTACTCAAGAATGGACTGGGTTGGAGCTGGTACAGCACTCCACCCCCATGCCTTCGGTTTTTCCAACACTCCACCCCCATTTTGGAGGAGTACGTTCAAGAACTGTTGGAGAAAAATGTGATCCGAAAGGTGAAGTCCATCAAATTCCAAGGGAGGCTGTTTTGTGTTCCCAAGAAAGACTCGGAAAAGCTCAGAGTCATTCTGGACTTGTCACCACTCAACAAGTTCATAGTGAATTGCAAATTCAAGATGCTAACACTGCAACACATAAGGACCTTACTGCCCAAGAGGGCATACTCAGTCTCTATAGACTTATCAGACGCCTATTGGCACATCCCGATCAGCCGTCGACTCTCCCCCTACCTAGGGTTCAGGCTACAACGGAAACTGTACGCCTTCAGAGCCATGCCATTCGGGCTAAACATAGCCCCAAGGATTTTCACGAAGCTTGCGAGCGCAGCTCTCAAACAATTACGCCTAAAGGGAATTCAGGTAGTAGCCTACCTGGACGACTGGCTGGTGTGGGCAGCATCCGAGACCGAATGCTTACAAGCTTCCAGTCAGGTGATCCAGTTCCTAGAGTACCTAGGCTTCAAGATCAACAAGAAAAAGTCTCGACTTTCTCCATCCCAAAAGTTCCAGTGGCTGGGAATCCACTGGGACCTTTTGTCACACAGTTTCTCCATCCCAATGAAGAAAAGGAAGGAGATAGCGGGCTCTGTCAAGAGACTTCTAGATTCCAAATGGATATCAAGACGCGAACAGGAGAGGGTACTAGGCTCTCTCCAGTTTGCTTCAGTGACAGACCCAGTGCTAAGAGCACAGCTAAAGGATGCAACCGGAGTTTGGAGAAGGTATGCATCAAACGCGCGAAGAGACCTGAGAAGACCAGTGCCGCCTCGGCTACGTACTCTTCTCAGACCTTGGTCCCAAGCCAGACATCTAAAGAAGTCGGTTCTTCTTCAGCCACCTCCCCCGTCGATGACGATTCACTCAGACGCCTCAAAGGAGGGATGGGGAGGTCACTCTCATCGGAAAAAAGTCCAGGGGACTTGGTCCAAGCTATTCAGGACCTTTCATATAAACTTTCTAGAAGCTATGGCAGTGCTCCTTACCTTAAAGAAAGTCTCCCCGCGTCACTCGATCCACATAAGATTGGTGACAGACAGCGAGGTGGTTGTGAGATGCTTGAATCGACAAGGGTCGAGGTCACCACCTCTCAACCAAGTGATGTTAGCCATTTTCCGATTGGCAGAAAAGAAGAAGTGGTACCT
>NC_090758.1:36731313-36742451 GCF_036898095.1 Palaemon carinicauda
TTAAAGTAGGCTGAGGAAGAATTTTTAGTAAATTAAGGACCAGTTGGACCACAAACAGAAGCCATGAAAGCAAATAGGGATGTTGAGGCTGAGATTCGACGAATTGCAGCGGAGGAGAATTTGCTTAAGTTGAAGATGAGAGCAGAACGAGAAGAAAGAGAGAGAAAATGGGAAGAAATGGAAGCAAGATGAGAAGAAGAAGAGAGAGAAGAAAGACGACGTGCGAAAGAAATTGAAACAAGATGGGAAGAAAGAGGCAGAACGAAAAGAAAAATAACGAGAAGAAGCCCAAGAGTTTACAACACATGCGAGAGAGATTGAAGCAAGGGATATCCAAGACAATAGGAAACAGAGAGGGCAGAAATGAGGCGTGTGGATGGAGATGGAACTGTTTAAAGCTTGTGCACAGTTGACAACGCAGACAGAGACCACCCTTGCTAGGCAAAAACCAGTGTATAATGTGGCGGATGCCCAGAGGTTAATTCAAAGCTTTACAGAAGAGGCCCCACATTAGTTCTTCGATCATTTTGAAACGGCTGCATCTACGAGGAAATGGCCAGAAGATAAATGGTCTGTGTTATTGCGATGTGGGCTCTTTGCAAAGGGCCGAGTGCTTTCTTTTCCTTATCTCAGGACCAGAGTATGAAGTATAAAGAAGTGAAGAGGAACGTGCTGCAAGTTTATCAGATGACCCCGGAATATTTTAACGAAAGATTCTGAAAGTTGAGGAAGGACGAGAAAATGACTTTTCTCGTTTACGCTTATAAGATAGGACAACGTTTTAAGAAACGGACAGAGGTTGCTAAGGTAAAGGAGATGGCAGATTTGGAAGAAATGATATTACTAAAACAGTATCTATCAGGAATTCCTGAACATATTTGAACGTACTTGAGAGAGAGAGAGAGAGAGAGAGAGAGAGAGAGAGAGAGAGAGAGGTTTGATAAAGCCGCTTTTCTTTATAGAGATTATAATATTAACGGTCGTGAACCCTCTTTGGGTATGAACCTTCAACTGTCGTTTTGACCTAATGTCAAGAATTCGCCAAACCATGGAAACCAATTCAGTAATAACTATGCGAACAATTACACTACTTACAGATTAAGTAGCACTGGTACTGTTTCTAAGCCGAATGTGATAGTACCACAGCAACAATCGTCGAATGATCCTTCTTCAAGCGTTGTAAAAGAAGTGTGGAAGGTTAATATTGTCTGTTTTAAGTGTGGGAAGAACGGCCATATCGATAATGAATGTTTGTCGAATTAACCGAAAGCAGGTGCCAAAGTGGTTGAGGATAATTTGACTTCACACAATGCAAAGACCAAGAAACAATCTGGAAAGAACAAAGAGGAAAATAAACCAGCCAATATTTACATGAAAAACAGGACAAACGCAAAAAGCGTTAATATCTTTAAACCATATATTTATGAAGGTATGTTAGCAGCAATGGACGGGAGTGAGCATACCCAGGTCAAGATATTGTGCGATACAGGTTGTAACCAGAGTGTGGTAATACGAGTAGTTCACCCGTTGATGGAACAGTCTCTCACAGGAGACTCTTTCATTCTGAAGGGAATAGGTGGGTACGAGGTTACCCCTTTAAGCCATTTGAAACTGTCATGCGAGTTGGTGACAGGTAATTTGGATTTTGTGGTAATGGATTCAATAGCTGTTAGAAGGAGTGGACGTCCTGCTGGGTAATAGGGTTGTCCCCTTTGTAATGGAAAAAAAGCTTTAAAATATAGCACTAGGACTGAACTCCAGAGGGACCACCTATATCTGTTTCCGTGTTGTGCGACGACTAGGAGTATGAAGAAAAAAGTACCTGCTGAAAAAGAAAAAAGAAATCGAAGGGTAATGAACTTGGAGGATCTGTTTTCAAAAGAAGAGAAATCCTTTGATGAAAGGCAAGAGGAGAACTGATTAAGCCCTACCGAAGAGGAATGACAGACGGGCGGACAAGAGGACAAAGAAGAAATGGAATTGGAAAAAAATAGAAAAATCAGAGTTTGAAGCAATTACTAAGTTTGGAATTCGATAAGTTGATTAACTCGCCAGTTGTAGTATATATCATATTATATGTTTGGATACCAGACATTAACAATAGTATCATACACACACACACACACACACACATATATATATATATATATATATATGTGTGTGATTTAGTACAAAATAATCTTATAACTAGCCTGGGAGTCACTTTTTTTCAGCCAGTATCATCTCGGCAGTTATTCCATTGAATCCAAGTGCATTACATAATTTTAGTTTCCTTTCAGGATAGCTTCGACTTCAAATGCACATTAATATAAGGTTCACAATAGAAAAAGAGGAAGGAAACAAATTATATTTTTTAGATGTGTTAGTATCTAGAGAGAGAGAAGGTTTTAATACCACGGTTTTTAGAAAAAAGACTTTCACTGGATTAAGTTCGAATTTTTATAGCTCTTGTTTTTATAATTTTAAATTAAACTCTATTTTTACTCTTCTCCACAGAGCATTCCTACTTACTTCTAGTTGGGAATGTTTTCATACAGAAGTACTTTATTTATGTGATTATTTTAAGAAAAACTGTTTCCCGACTGAATTATTTTTTAAGCTTCTCAACAAATTGGTAAATAATAAATTGGCTCAGACTCAAAAAGTAACAACAGTACCCAAACTCAAATTTTATGCGAGCTTTCCTTTTATTCATGATGATTCCTTTAGACAGAAGTGTATTAAAATCATACAACAACATTTTCCAGCTGTTGTAGTAAACTTAATCCCTAAGAATCCTCTCACAGTTGGCTCTATTTTTCATTTGAAGGATCGATTGAGCTCTTTGATGTCCTCTTGTGTAGTTTATCAATATATTTGCCCAAAGTTTAACTCTGGGACCTACGTAGGATCTACCAAGAGGTTGTTAAAGGTCAGAATTGATTCTCATAGAGCTGTTAGTTTTCGAACAGGTTGCAGAATATCCAACCCAGAACATTCAAATATTCGCAATCATACTAAAATGGGCGAAATAAATATTGAAAATACAGATTTTGGCATTATAGGGCAAGTATCTAATTCCCACGACTTGCCGATTCTGGAGTCAATTTTCATTAAAACACTGGTTCCATCGTTAAACACCCAAGTTTCCTCCATTCAATTGTACTTGTCATAGGTTTCTTTGTTTTGTTCTCTATCTTAATGGCAGTTTCTATTTGCGCTAATGCGAGGTTGGTTCCACTTCTGTTTCATGAATATTTTTACTTGAATTTTTAATTTTTTTTAGCAATTTTCACTTTGTATATATATTTGTATATTACTGTTTCTTAATGTTATATATTCACTTCCTATTTGCAGCCCTGGGATATGTGATAATGACGATCACGAAACGTCGGGATTTTTAATAAATGGATATATAGAACTACCTATTCCCCTGTCCTTTTTAAGAAATGTAAGATACTGGCTGTCGCCACCTTCTCTGATGATATATATATATATATATATATATACATATATATATATATATATATATCTATACATATATATATATATATATATATTTATATATATATTTATATATATATATATATGTATATATGTATATATATTTATATATATATATATATATATATCTATATAAATATGCATATATATATATATATCTATATATATGCATATATATATATATATATATGTGTGTGTATATATATATATATATATATACATTTATACATACATATATATGTACATATATATATATATATATACACATATATATATATATATATATATTATATCTAAATATATATATATATATATATACATTTCCCAAAAATGGACAGGGAAATAAGCAGTTCTAGATATCCATTATTATAAATCCCGTCGTTTGGTGATCGTCATTATCAGATCTTCCATGGCTACAATTAGGAAGTACATATAAAACATTAAGAAACAGTAATATACAAATACATATAAAAGGTAAAAATTAGTAAAAAAAAAAATTAAAGATCAAGTAAAAATATGTATAAAACAGAAGTAGAACCAACCTCGCAGTAGCAGAGATAAAAACGGAATGGCATCAACAACTACAGAACAAAATAAAAGGAAACCAATCACAATTACAATTGAATGGAGGAAGCTTGGGTGTTTAGCGATGGAACCAGTTTTTCAGTCAAAGTTGACTCTAGAATAGGCAAGTTGGGGTAATTAGATATATGACATAAAATGCTAAAATCTTCATTGTCAATATTTATTTTTCACATTTTAGTATGATTGCGGATATTTGAATGTTCTGGGCTGGATATTCTGCAACCTGTTCGAAAACTAACACCTCTATGAGAATCAATTCTGACCTTCAACAACCTCTTGGTAGATCCTACGTAGGTCCCAGAGTTACTCTTTGGGCAAATATATTGATAAACTACACCAGAGGACATCAAAGGGCTCAATCGATCCTTGAAGTGAAAAATCGAGCCAACTGTGAGAGGATTCTTGGGAATTAAGTTTACTACAACAGCTGGAAAATGTTGTTGTATGATTTTTGTGCACTTTTGTCTCAAGGAATCATCATGAATAAAGGAAATTTCACCTAAAATTTGAGTTTGGGTACTGTTGTTACTTTTTGAGTTTGAACCAATCTATTATTTAATAATTTGTTAAGATGCTTAAAACATAATTCAGTCGGAAAACAGTTTTTCTTAAAATAATCACATAAATAAAGTACTTCTGTAGGAAAACATTCCCAAAAAGAAGTAAGTAGGAATGCTCTGTGGAGAAGAGTAAAAATAGAGTTTAATTTGAAATTAAAAAAAACAGGAGCTATAAGAATTCGAACCTAATCTAGTAAAAGTCTTTTTTCTTTCTAAAGAACCCTGGTATTAAAACCTTCTCTCTATCTAGATAATAAAACATCTAAAAAATTTAATTTATTTGCTTCATCCTTCTCTAATGTGAACCTTATATTGTTTTTCAGTGAATTAGCAAAATCCACGAAAAAGTCAGCACAGAATTCATCTCTGAATAAAGAGAAGGGGTCACCAACATATCTGACATAAAAGAGGGGATGGTACCTCAAAGGGCAATTTTCGAGGATGGTCTCCTACAGTGAGCACATAAAGATGTTAGCAAAAGTAGGTCCCACAGGGGAACCCTTAGCCATACCATCAACTTGTTCATACAACTTACCATTAAAAAATAAGACGGTGTCCAGCACCGCCAACTCCAAGAGTTTCTTAAAAGACGTGCGATTATATATGTACATCCTCTTTGTAGCTCTGGAAGATGTGATACTAACGATCACGAAATGTCGGGATTTATAATAAATGGATATCTAAAACTGTCAATATATATGTATAAATATATATATATATATATATATGTATATATATATATATATATATAAAATTGATATATATATATATATATATATATAAATATATATATATATATATATATAGGTATATATATATATATATACATATATATATATATATATATATATGTATAAACATATATATATATATATATATGTATGTATATATATGTTTATAAATATATATATATATATAATGGATTTTGAGTGAAGCGAAAAATCTATTTTTGGGTGAGATGGCCATGTCGTCCTGATGGAAGTTCCTATAGGGTAGCTTCCTAGGGTATATTACAACTACGGCGATATTCCCAGAGAATTTACCTTAAGGTACCAGAATTCTAACTCCTGGAGCGAGTATCCCTCGTGAAAGGGATATCGCGACATATCAGAGGACGTATTCTAGACACGTCACATGGCAATCTACATCCTGGACAGAGATTTCGTCTCGTAGGAGGTGATTGACGAGATACGAATTCGGGAAAGAAAAAGGGGGAGCCGCTCCCAAGGCTTCCCTATCCCCCGATTCGTATGTGTGCCTGGCGCCAATCCTGGCGCCATCTGTATTCCTTGTAGCGTACACGAGGTGCTACAGATACTGTATGTAGAGAGGGGTCCTACAGCCCTTTCTTAGAAAGGCAAGGGCGGGTCCATCAGGACGACATGGCCATCTCACCCAAAAATAGATTTTTCGCTTCGCTCAAAATCCGTTTTTTGGGCTCAAGCCATGTCGTCCTGATGGAAGTGTACCAGAGCATTACTGTATCTGTGGATTCTCAGAACGTGCCGTACTCCCCGGAGGTAATTTTTTCCCGGTCGACTAGACCTAGAGACCTAAGATGTTACCGTTATACATCTTTTCAACTAACTATAAACTATGTTAGAGCTTCCTGCCCCCTACAGGGAAGAGTCCTACTAGACTCTGGAAAAGTCTCGAAGAGTACATATATCTATGTATGAATACCAGGCAAGCTAATATAGTGGTCTCGCCCTATATTAAGTAAAGCATAGTTTGTAAAGGACCACTGCGTCAATATGAAATATCGACCAGTTTTCCGCACAGTACTTGTATTGGACAAAGGTTTTATATCCGCATAGGAGGAAAACCAATGCAACATAGCTTGCATAAAGGAACAATTCTATTAGAATTATCCCAGATAAGGTACATAGAATGAATGCTCAATTATACCAATAAATTGACACAGGTGAAGGAGACGCAAGGTACTCAAGAACCAGATTATTGACAGGCAATAAATAGACAGGTTAACCACAATTATATATATATATATATATATATATATATATATAAGAAGAGGATAACCTAAAACTTTAAGCATAAGTATGATAGTAAACAGAGCTTGTTTGTCTGAAAGAAAAAAACATTAGATGCCACTTTCAAGATACGAGGTATCAAAGTCATTAAAGCCTGTATTACAAATCAATGACATTAGCGTTAGAAACGCTCGGCACACATGTCTGCACTTATGCTAGGTTCACCTTCGGAAATGGAACAGTCTGGATGGGCAACACAGTGCCCTCACTTAGTTTGTAGTACAGTATGTAACTACACACTCACCCTGGAATTAATCGTCCCAATTAAGACCACTGTTCCTCGCAGAATTAAACAGTAGGGTTAACACCACGACCCACTGCTACCACAGATCTCTTTTAGTTCCTCTACTTGCTTCGCATAGTGGCGAAAGAACACTCTGGAAGACTTCCAGCCAGTGTATGAACGGAGATGTTCAAGATCCATACAATTAAAGAAATTTAAGAATGAGGCAACTTTCCTCGGATCGTGACCTGCGGGTGTATTGTCAGGATCCGCTCTGCGAATAAAATATGTGATTTTCGCTCTGAGTTGATTCAGAGATAAATTTGAGCCTGATGTTTCTCCCCTGAATAGTTGACCACCCTTGAAGTCTGAAGTTCTATGAAGATAGACCTTTAGGCATTCTACTGGACATAGAGATGCATCTTCTTTCAGAGGGCAGATTCTCCAGGGACCCCACCTGTTGGTGGGTAACTCATTCTTGGCGAGAAACGTAGGATCCGGAAACAGGTTCAGTTCTTCCCCATCCAGGAACTGAACACGACCTGCCTCTCTCGAGAGGCTACAATCTCACTAACCCTGGCCCCGGACGCGAGTGCAAAATAGGAAAATAACTTTTTGTGTCAAATCCTTTAACGCACACTCTTCATTGCTCAACAGAGAAGCGAAATGAAGAACTTGTCTAAAGACCATGAAATGGGCTTTGGAGGTGCTGAAGGTCTGAGCCTAGCACAGGCTTTCGGGACTTTATTAAAGATCTCGTTACCTAGGTCGACCTGGAAGGCATATAGAATGGGTCTTGTCAAAGCAGACTTACACGCTGAAATCGTGTTCGCTGCCAACCCTTGACCATGGGGGTGGGGAAAAAAGATAAGCAGAAGTCTGTCAAGATCTCCTGCGGAATCTTCGCCTTGACAAAAGGCCACCCATTTTCTCCAAGATGACTCATATTGCCTTCTAGTAGAATTGCACTTATATTCCTCAAGGAAGTCTATACTGGCTTTCGAAATCCCGAAACGCTTTCTCACCGCTAGGGAGAGAAAATCATGAACTGCAGGGTCCGGGTTTTCTGTAATGAAGCGCAGACAGTTGACTTCTGGACTCGCCGGGTCAGAACTGGATCTGGTAGTGGTGCAAACTTCAGCTACAGTTCCAATGCCAGGAGGAACCACATGCTGTTCGGCCACTTGTGGGCCACTATTGCCGCTACCCTTTGAAGGATCTCAGTTTGTTGAGGACCCTCAACAGAAGGTTGTGAGGAGGGAACAGATAAATCTTGGACCATCTGTTCCAGTCGAGGGACATCGCGTCCACTGCTTCCGCTAAGGGGTCCTCGTACGGGGCACGTACAGGGGCAACTTCTTGTTGTCTTTCGTCGCAAAGAGGTCTATCTGCAGTTCTGGGACTGATTCAGAATGAAGGAGAATGATCCTGCGTCTAAGGACCATTCCGACTCTATCGGTGTGAACCTGGATAGAGCGTCCGCTGTCACATTGCGGACTCCTTAAAGGTGAACTGCCGACAGGTACCACTTCTTCTTTTCCGCCAATCGGAAGACGGCCAACAACACCTGGTTGAGAGGTGGTGACCTCGATCCTTGTCGATTCAAGTATCTCACAACTACCTCGCTGTCTATCACCACTTTATGTGGAACGAATGACGCGGGGAGACTTTCTTTAAGGTAAGGAGCACTGCCCTAGCTTCTAGAAAGTTTTATGAGAAAGGTCTTGAATAGCCTGGACCAAGTCCCCTGGACTTTTTTCCGATGAGAGTGACCTCCCCATCCCTCCTTCGAGGCGTCTGAGTGAATCGTCACCGACGGGGGA
This sequence comes from Palaemon carinicauda, assembly GCF_036898095.1. Taxonomy (NCBI): domain Eukaryota; kingdom Metazoa; phylum Arthropoda; class Malacostraca; order Decapoda; family Palaemonidae; genus Palaemon; species Palaemon carinicauda. The sequence goes on from NC_090758.1 coordinate 36,740,039, forward strand.
GGTGGCTTAAGAAGAACCTGACTTCTTTAGATGTCTGGCTTGGGACCAAGGCCTGAGAAGAGTACTTAGCCGAAGCGGCTGGTCTTCTCAGATCTCTTCACGCGTTTGATGCATAACTTCTCCAAACTCCGATTGCATCCTTTAGCTGTGCTCTTAGCACTGGGTCTGTCACCGAAGCAAACTGGAGAGAGCGCAGTACTCTCTCCTGCTCGTGTCTTGATATCCTTTCGGAATCTTGAAGTCTCTTGACAGAGCCCGCTATCTCCTTCCTTTTCTTCGCCGGGGTGGAGAAACGGTGTGACAAAAGGTCCCAGTGGATCTTAGCCACTGGAACTTTTGAGATGGAGAAAGTCGAGACTTTTTCTGTTGATCTTGAAGCCTAGGTACTCTAGGAACTGGATCACTTGACTGGAAGCTTGCAAGCATTCTGTCTCGGATGCTGCCCACACCAACCAGTCGTCCAGGTAGGCTACTACCTGAATTCTCTTTAGGCGAAATTGTTTGAGAGCTACGCTCGCAAGCTTCGTAAAAAATCCTTGGGGCTATGTTTAGCCCGAATGGCATGGCTCCGAAGGCGTATAGTCTTCGTTGTAGCCTGAACCCTAGGTAGGGGGAGAGTCGATGGCTAATTGGAATGTGCCAGTAGGCGTCTGACAAGTCTATAGAGACGGAATATGCCCTCTTGGGCAGTAAGGTCCATATGTGTTGCAGTGTTAGCATTTTGAATTTGCAATTCACTATGAACTTGTTAAGTGGCGACAAGTCCAGAATGACTCTGAGCTTTTCCGAGTCTTTCTTGGGAACACAAAACAGCCTCCCTTAGAAATTGATGGGCTTCACCCTTTTTTCTCCAACAGTTCTTGAACGTACTCCTCCATAACGGGGGTGGAGTGTTGGAAAAACCGAAGGTACGGGGGTGGAGTGCTGTACCAGCTCCCGCCCAGTCCATTCTTGAGTAGGCTGTGGGCCCAGGGATCGAAGGTCCACCGATCCCGAAATTTCAGAAGTCTCCCTCCTACCGGTATCACCTCACTTGGACTGCCGTCCTGAGGTCTTGCCTTCCTGACCACGACCACCCCTGAATCCCCTTCCCCTTGAGGGGCGTCTAGATGAGCCTCTGGCTGCTCCTCTAGGCTTTGCTCGAAAGGAGGTAGACTGCCCTTCAAACGCTGGGGTGAATGCCGTGGACTGTGTCGACACGGCCTGGGGTACCCACTGAAAGGTGGTCGGGGTTTGTGCCACGATCTGGGGCACTGGGGGCAATGGCAATTGCAGTTGCTGTTGCTGTCTAAGAGGCTTGGCTGGCCGAGACGGTAGCCTAGTCCTCATAGTCTTCCTCTTTAGTTGAGGACCCTCATCCGGGGAAGACTTTCTTTTGATAGCCAGGCCCCACTTCTGGAGAAGGTTTCTATTCTCCAAGGCGGCTTTATCAACAACTTCTTTGACCAAGTCGGTAGGGAAAAAGGTTTTTTTTTTTCCCAAATGTTGGAGGAGATTAGTTTCTTTAGCTCGTGCCTCACCGTAGCCGAGGTAAACACGAACTCCCTACAAGCTCTCCTTGCCTTGACGAAGCCATAAAGGTCCTTCGTCACTGTGGCCAGATGAGGCTTGGCCACTACCATGAACATTTCATGGACCTTGGGGTCACTTGCCATCGTCTCGAGAGTAGTCTGAAGAGACATTGAGGCAGTCAGTCTTTCTTTTGTATCGAACTCACTTCGCAAAAGAAAGTCAGACAGCTTAGGGAGGTCCTTGCCGAACTGACGTCCGGCAATATCAGCCTCCAACTTTCCCACTGAGAACGTAAGATGGACGTCCTTCCAGTCTTTGTGGTCCATAGGCAGGGCCAGCGACAAGGGTTTACACTCTTCTAGGGAGAGGCAAGACTTGCCGGCCTCGATTGCTTTTAGTACAGCCAGAAACCCTTTCTGTAAAAGGGGGAAGGCTCTAGTAGGCGAGGACACAAAGGAAGGGAGCTTCCTATTCAATGCAGCTACCTTTGAGTTAGAGAAGCCCCTCTCTTTCATCGAGGATGAAAGTAGAGCTTGAGCCTTAGCATGGTCCATCACTATGACCTCCTTCGGCTCTGTCTCCTCCTTTGAAGCTGGTTCCTTCCTCAGCCGGACATAACAGTCCGGATATGATGCCTTGCTGGGCCAGAATTCCACCCTCCAGGGGAACTGAGCCCAGCTTATCCGAGATGACGATCTTTCCAGTCGTCATCGGCATGTGCTCAGCATACCTCCATGGGTTAGCATCTGAGCACAAGGGAAGGTCTTTCACATTGAGCTTTTTCTGGGGCCCATGTGATTCTGCAAGGCACTGCATTCGCAGTTCCATTGCAGCCGCCTTCTCCTGATTCTCCTTCTGCATTTGTTGGATCATTCCAACAATAGAAGAGAGGGCCTGTCCC